>NC_056729.1:278118825-278418825 GCF_019279795.1 Protopterus annectens | reverse complement strand
AGACACCCTGACACTGAATCAAACTGGTAAATCAAGTAATGGGAGGAAGAAATATTAATACTAAAATGAATAGCTATACAGCTATCTAGTGAGCTAGACAGACTGGCAGACAGTCAGACATATGCTGTCAAAACTTTTGCTATGCCTGTATTAACAAACATTGATGCACTGGCATACATTGTTTCTCATGTCATGTTATGCTGAGTAGTACCTAGTGCACTGATTACTGGGCTATGTTTGCATTCTTCCTTGTAGTGCCATACAAGTCAAGTGAACTCATTTTCTAACTAACTATTTTCTGAAGAATTTTAATAACCAACTTCGTATGGCTTTGCTAGGTTTTCCAGCATGACATTGCTTGGTTTCATACTTAATTTTTATAATCAGGCAAGACTCAGTCAGTCTTATTCATTATGTCTAAACTCTTCATGTTACATAAGCTACTAAATAATGTTTTATATCAGGCAAAGCTATTACCTTTGTTGCCAATGGTTTAGGGACACATTAGTCACAAATGAGTAATGATACCAGACTGCCACATAAATGATTACCAAAGAGTAACCGTACTGGTCCACTGATCTGACTGTTAAACAGGCACATTCATTTGTTGTCTTCTGGTATATTAGGAGCCAGGCTTAATTTCGAAATACTAGGAAATTACATCCATTTGTGTGATCACTACTGCACAGCTTGCAGCTTTCCAAAGGAAGGATGAATTGTTGGTAATCTGGGGATTTCCCCTTTTCCCAAGATGGCATGGCCAAGGAGTTTGTGGGGTTGCAAACCCCATCAGTAGTTTTGTGCGAGTGTGTGCGTGCATGTGTGTGTGTGCGTGTGTGAGTATGTGTATGTGTGTGCACATGCAGATTTACTCCTGAATGTTTAGATAATTTCAGGACACAAGGATTTTTCTAGGAGCTGTATATTAACTTTCAGAGACTGACCTGTCTTCACACATACATTAGTTCATTCATCAAATCTGCAATTACTCATTTTATGTGTTGAAGTCATTTTATCAACTGGCAGAGTAACAGTTTCTAGTACGGTATGCTGGCATTGATCTTTGCATTTTTCTTTAGCAGAACAGTTAATAGTGTATGAAGCTTTAAAGAGGACAATGAGCCTGCTTTAAACAATGCTATTTTTACAGGTTGTAGGAGATTATTTAATTGCTTATAACTTATTTAAAACTTTTCTTGTTATGTGCTATAGTTGACTGCACCCACCTGTCTAGGCAAGTCTAGATGCCAAGTTTATCAAACTATTAAATGCACAGGCAAACATTACACCCACTCCGCAGAAACTGAAAATACACCAATTACTGAACTGTGTTTGAAAACAGGCTTGCTCATTAGTCTATGTTATACATGCCATGGCAATCAAAAGCAACATAATGTACTACAGGAAGCCTTTACTAGTACTTGTAATGCAGTGTAAAATGACATTAGCTTTATTTCAGTGGATATGTTTTTTTTTCTTAATTTGCTTGCATAATTGTCAAAGCTCTAAACTCCTTAAGTAAACACTGCTGAAGCACCTTGTTGTTGTATTGACTTAAAATACCATTTGTCCCTTTGTTGTCTTAAAAAATCATGCTGTGGAATGTTTATACACTAACTCACTATAAATTATCTACCATTGCTATAAAAAATAGAAAGCCATTAAGTCAGATATGTGTTCCTTTGCTGTACATTTTCCAGGCAAGTCTGAAGAAAATTACAGCTTTATTTTAACTTCTGAGTTTGAGAAATTATATTTATGCCAGTTTATATAAAGTATGCCTTCTATAACATTGAGTTTTAATGTCTTGTCAAATTAACCTGTCTATTTTTCTGATGCTCTGGAGTCTCATTTGATTCCTATAGTGAACCTATGAACTGCCAGCACCATCCACAGAGACCGCCAGGCCTTTCCTCTGTATCACAGATTCCCCACACATGCACCTATGGACTACAGGCTGATTCAGAAAGATTTCCTTGAGGAGAACATAAGGTGTACTTCTTGTGGTAACCATTACTGATTCAGAGACAGCACTACCGCAGTGCTTTAGCATGAAGACTGTAATGAACTGTCTCTGCAGCCATGCTAAATGCTAATGAGGCATTCTAGAGGAGGGGCATATGCGAATTAGCCATGTACTCTACCCCAAAAATGCCTGCAGGAAGGCAGATACACAGCTGAATGAATCGCTTGGCTGCATAAACATAAACACTTGCAGTCACTCATATTAATGAACATGGTGAACAGCTTCTGTTCACCCATCATGGCAGAGGTACATGCCAGGGAGTTTAGTGGAGAGGTAGTGTTGGGGAATGTGTGTGCATGAGTCTGGCTGCATATGTGAGTGTGTGTCTGCCTAAGAGGTCACAGTAGGGGACATACCTCTCAACTATCCAGATTTTCACAGAATGTCTGGATTTTTGCCTCATATTTTTAGTCTGTTCCTCATAAAATTTGTGGTTTTCTGGCAAATTATTGATGACTGAAGTCACTAAATAACGACATACATTCGAGTTTCTGACTTCATATCCTTCAGAAACTGTGAGACCATTTGGCATATTGGTTAAGGTCTTTGCCTCCCATGCACACGGTACAAGGTTCAAAACTGATCTCGGCCAATGGCTGTTTGGAGTTTGCATGTTCTCTCTGTGTCTCTGTAGGGTTCCTTCCACCTCTGAAAAATATGCTGAGTGTTTCCATCTCAAACTCACCAATAAATGGAGCTGTTGGTCCTCTTGGCTGCCTAAAGGGGAAGTGTTTTATAGACCAACTGATTTGGACATCGACTGTGGTGCGCAATATCCTCAGGAAAGGTGAACATGGCTCACAGACTGTGCACTGTGACAGGGCTAGCCACTCAACATCGTAAAATATGGTTCTAGGGGATTCAGTCATGTGGAATAATGTCACCAAAATGGCATAGGTATTTGCCAGTGATACATGGGTTGAGGATCTGGCCTACTCTGACCTTGCAAATGGAGGGAAGGATGTATTTGCCCCTATTTGCCAGTGTGTGCCCACCATAAAGTCCAGCAGCCCTGAGTCAATAAGCTACTGGATGGTCAGTATCCAGCTGCCCAGCTTGGGTTACCTGGGATAACTCTATTGAGCGAAAGCTGAACATAAAACCAATCAACCAGCTAAACATGAAATAAGAATTGCTACATTCAATGTAGGTTCACTGACAGCACAAAGCTTGAATGATATGATGGTCAGAAAGAGGCTGGACATCCTGTGTATCCTAGGTTCACTGAAAGGACAAAGCTTGGAAGTGGATGAAAAGAGGCTGGGCATCCTATGCATCCAGGAGACAAGCTGGAAGGGCAATGCAGGAAAGCCACTTGTATTGGGATCCAGAGTCTATACTCAGGAGGAGGGCAGGCTAGATATGGTGTGGGAATTGTGGTCTAAGAGATGCTTCAGAAGGCAGTGAAGGATGCCATCAGAATTAGTGACAAACTCATGGCAGTCAGACTCCAGCCTAATAATAGAGCAGTATTCATAATCTCAGCCCGTGCCTAGCAGCAGGGTTGTGAGGAGTGTATTCAGATAGCAGTAGCAAGACCTATTAGATAAGGCAGGACAACATTAATTGGTGTTGTCAATGGGTGACTTGAAAGTACAGAGGACTGCCTGGGTCCACATTGGTGGGGCAACAGGAATAAAGAAGGAGAGACCATTCTACACTTCTGTCTGGCAAATTACTTGACAGTAGCCAACACGTGGTTCAGAAAGAAAGACAGTCACAAGATCACATACAAGAGTGGCCAACATGCAACTCAGGTAGACTTCCTCCTAGTAAAGAAAGGGCACTGCATTAGAATCAGTGATTACAAAGTCACCCCTCAAGTGAAACAGTCAGCCCTTAGCATAAACCACTGTTAGCCACAATCAGCAGTCAGAGTAGATCTGAGAAAGTCAGGCATTAGTGTTGAAGAAGGCAGGAATGTGGCATTAAGTCAAGAGAGATGGTGCCATTTAACACGACACCTGACCCTATGTAGAAAATGGGAAAAAGGGGGTTGATGATGACAATGATGATCCTTTAGAAAATGCATGCTGATGCAAAACTTTTTATTCTGGCAACTTTTTATGTTTGCAAAATCAGTATTTAAAGTCTATATTTCTTGCACTAAGAGGTTGAGACGTACGGTGGTGGTTATTGAGGGGGTAGGTTAGATTTATTATTTTTATTTATTTATTTTATATTTGTTAACCGGGAAAGTCCGACTTGGAATGAAGCCATTTTTCAGTGGAGGCCCAGGGAGAAAGGCTCCAGATGCATGTCTTTGTAACGGGGGAGGAAACTCACACGAATGCAGGGAGGACATGCAGACTCCACACAGAAGGCACCCCAGCCGAAAATCAAACCTGAGAACCTCTTGCTGTGAGGAGACAACACTACCGCTGCACCACTGCACTGTCCAAATAGATAGGGTATGTGGATGTGTGTGAGTGTATGTGTGTGTGTGTGTGTGTGTGTGTGTGTGTGTGTGTGTGTGTGTGTGTCTTTGTATGTGTGTGTGTGTGTGTGTGTGTGTGTGTGTGTGTGTGTGTGTGTGTGTGTGTGTGTGTGTGTGTGTGTGTGTGTGTGTGTGTGTGTGTGTGTGTGTTTGTTGGGGGGTGGAGACTGCCACATCTGTACACTGCTCTATACTAGTGAACAAAACCTGCAACATTGCAGAGAGGGAGAAACACTACATACCAGAGATATCCTGTATACCATGCCTTAAAGACCTTTAAAAAAATATAACAATGATGTTGTGGGGTGGGCGGCCATGGTGGTGCAGTGGTTAGCATTGCCGCCTCACAGCTAGAGGTTCTCCAGTTCCATCCTTGGCTGGGGTGCCTTCTGTGCGGAGTCTGCATGTCCTCCCTGTGGTCACGTGGGTTTCCTCCGGGTGCTCTGGTTTCCTCCCACATCCCCAAGACATGCTGCAGGTGGATTGGACACTCTAAATTGACCCTAGGTGTGAGTGTGTGCATGTGTGTGCCTTCTGTGATGGGTTGGGCGCCGGGCTGGCAACTCGACACCGTAAAACTCCACTGCCAATCATGAGCAGACAAGGTGATCTGCTGTGGCGACCCCTAACCGGGAAAAGCTGAAAGAAGAAGAAGAATGATGTTTGTGGGGTAAGGGGGTATTAGATACCAGGGATACTCTGCATATTATGCCTTAAAGTTGCTAAGAAAGATTCAAATCCTGTACCCTCCCACTTCAAACAGAGGTCATTAGTCCTCCTCTTTACGTACCTGTAATACATTAAAACATTACCTAAATGTTTGTTTAAACAAAACAAAACAAAAAAAAAGAATATATATATATATATATATATATATATATATATATATATACAGTAAAAGGGGAGAAAATGTTTCTAACCTTGTACCCCTGACAAAGGGAGCAGGAATGTTTACCCACTATACTACAGTAAACTCTGTTAACCATAACTCAAACAACCAGCAATAAAATATCGAATAAATACATTACAATTTTCATGTGTTGCACTTTTTTTTTTCCCCCCTGCAGAAACATACCTTACATTTTTAGAGTTTTTCAGTTTAAAAAGGAAGATAAGAATAAATTCCATCTCACCCCAACCTAAGAACAAGTCAAACCAAACAAATAGTATAGGGTACAGTATTAATCAGGCCTATTTTAATAGTAACTCTCAAGCAACCAGAAACTACAGTTGTCCAACATCTGCCAATCCCCATGGGTGTTGGTTAACAGAGTTTACTATATCTAATCAGTTAGTAGAATCAGAGTTATTTTACATAATATGAATTTAATGCAGCAAATGTTTAAAACAGATGACAAAATATAACTGTAAACGTGTTAAGCACTTTCACTCAAAGCATTTGGGCTTCATCAGAACAATTCATAATACCCAACTTCATTCTTATATACATAATTTTATTTTGTTGTCATACATATATTATGTTTTATTATAGCTTTTATAGAATTTATATGATGAAGCCGTTTTATTACGGCTTTGAACAGCAGTATTAAGGACATTGCCGCTTTAAATGTGTTTAATGGTTTAAGTAATTCTTGGTGCCAAATTATGTATATAAGAATGAAGTTGTGCATTATGAATTGTTCTGATGAAGCCCAAATTCTTTGGTTGAAAGCACTTAACATGTTTACAGTTATATTTTGTCATCTGTTTTAAACATTTGCTGCATTAAATTTGTTTTTTGCTGACAATTGGTGAAGCACTTATTGGTGGATCCGAAGCTATTTTTTCATTCTGGTTTGTTTCCGAATTGGATTTATTCTGTTATTTTACATAATAAGAAACATGAACCTTTAGTGTCTGCCATGGTTTACTGAATATAATAGTCCATGAGTTACAAGGTCAACCACAGGAGTGTGTCTGTGTGAAGAGAGTCTTCAGAAGAAAGCCAGGAGGAATATTAGATGACACCAGGGAGAATATTTAAACCATTAATGAGACTCAATTAAAACATTAATTGGGCAACAGCTCTACAATCACTACATTTTACAAACACAAAGGGGGATTAAACTCTAATGTCTGGCATTATTTATTGATTATTAGGATCTGTGATTTATGAGGCAGTGACAAAAAATGCAAAGATGCATCAGGGACATTCTGTTAACTCAGAGACAGGTAGAGGTATGTGGTGTGAGTGTGTGTTTTGAATGTGTGCATATGTGTAGGAGAGTGAATGGGGGTACAAAACTGATACATAAGCCATCAGTGTTAATTACCATAGGAAAGTGTTGATTAGCACTAGTGCTAAAGAATGATTCAGTAAATACAAATTAGCCGATAATGAGATCATTCCTCATTGCGGTTAACGTGTCTGAAACTGCAAATCATCACATCATGTATGCAGTCCCTTTCTGCAGCAGATGGGATGTTGTAGGCAGGTACAGTGGATAATGAATAGGGTTTAAATATGTTTTTGAAAGCAAAACATTGCAAGCCATCCCCTCAGAAGTATGAAGGATGACTCACTCTGTACTGCACCATTCATGTCTGTGGTCCTAAGATTAAATACAGCTGTACCCATATATGGAACCTTGCACTGCATGTACTCTGGCTTTCCACTAGGTATTACCTGCAGTACCAGGCTCCACATACAGGTATAGTTTCCATCTTACCTAAAAGCCCATTCAGTTCAATGAACAGTTTTCATTCCAGCACTAACTCAGTCATGTATGACACACGTAAGCATGCTTTACTGAAGGCTGTCATTGTGGTGAATCATCTACTCCTATGTTCCTTCCTCAGAGTGATCATCACATGGTAGCCAACTTTGTATTATAGCGTTATATCCTTGTTATCACACTGTTGGCCAAGTATTGCAGACTTTACTAGGAATCCTGTTCTGTTCCATTTCTCTTTTTTTATTTCTTTGTTGCCATATACATGCATTTAGTTTTATATTGATTTATTGTCTGATTGCCTGGCTGAGTGACTGATTGTATTACAGTATATATTACTTTATGTGCTAAAACTTGCTGTAGACTACAAAAGACTACCTATGCGCTACAAGATGTTCACCTGCTTTACTGCATCATCAAAATATAAAACTATGTGACTCACAATTAGGAAGTACATGGCAGTTGCTCAGCATATAGAAAATGCAAGCAAGTTTATTAAACTTATTAAGTGTAGTTCCAATGAAGACAATAAAAATAAAAACTACATACATTAGAATCAGGAAGCCCTCTTTGTGTGATGAGAACATAATTATAGCAAAAAGATGGTAACAAAAACACCTTTGATCTTTAAAGAGATGCCCACAGTTCACCAAGCAGATGATGTCATTGCTCTGAGTGTTCAAATCTTGGCAGGCACAGGACTGAATCTGATGATTATTGTACAGGCATGAAAGAGGCCTGATGGTCACTGAAGGATTAGAAGAACAAGAAATGCAAAAATAAATACATTTGTACTCATTGTTCTTTACAGACAGTTGCTGAGATTTTTGAATAAAACTAGAATACATTTTTAAGTTTACTTTCTAGTACACTTTTTATATCACACAAGTGCTATCTAGGAAGTTTAAAGTGGTCTAGACTGCTTTATTGAAATTTTTTTTTCACTGTTGCTACCCATACACTGTGTTTCCTTTTTTGACCAGCCTATTAATTCCTCCTGTGGACGGTTAGTGCCCAGCTCCATTTATTTCTCAGAAATAGCAAGATCTTTACAAACCATTTCTTCCCCATGTAAGTGAGAGTATTAGCAACCTGTTTCATTCCCTCAGTAGGTGAAAGTCAGGTGCATGGCAGTTGGCCAGCTTGCCAATCATATTAGCCTCCTCCCCTGCCTCACTACCTTCCTGTAGCAGATGGTGTTTATCACTTAAGACACTGCATATGAGGGTCCTCATGTGTCTCTGCATGCACACACAAACACTTTCTGGTCTACATACAACGTACGTCACATTGACACAAAAGCTACTAACAGCAGTCCTAGAAATGCTCTTGTTGGAGCAAGTGATGTATGTACTACACTATGTCCCAACCTGAAACAGTGTGGGTGAGACTGCACTGGCTGCTCATTCTCACCCTCCCTGTAATGGTCTTCTCACAGCCTGAATCTGTAACTGAACCTGGCACATTTATCTTAAAGTCATGTCTTCAGCACTCTGTACCATAAGACCAAGACTGGAAACTTCATTTTTAAGTGTTGTGAGTTTATATTATAACAATGGGTTAGATAGTAGATTTTAAGCATGATATTTCTATTCAAGGATATTTTCCGTTTTTTCCATCTGTGAAAAAGCTAAATCTTCTTAAATGTAGCTTATATTACTGCTTAAGCAACTAACTGGGTATGTGTACTATCTCTGAAGCACTGGTCTCTGGGACCAGATGTGGCTCTTAAGCATGTGATGTATGACCCTTATAAGTTGCAACTAATGTGACCTGGAAGTGTGCACTTTAATTGCAGTGAATGTGAAGCTGAAATGCTTTGACCAATGGCCATTCCTGTTGCTACTCTTATCGGTTCAGTCATAATGAAACAATGAGCCAATGAGAGACCAGCTTCCTGGAGAGACACATCATTTGAGTGACCTACTCACTGGTATCACAGATGTAGACTTTAAATAAAAAATAGAATGGCTGTAATAAAATAAAGTTTTATATCTCCATGTCACATAAACTGTAGTGTATGTTGCTTATAGTCTAATTTGAACCAGAAGAAATTCATAGAAGCACTAGAAAATGGAGACTGATTGACATTCACTGGTAGACCCAAGGCTAATACAAAGTCTGAAGTAATCCACTGCTGACCAACATTTGCAGAATGTCACTCAAAGAGGCAGTCGGTAAACATCCACAATATTTACTGTCTGAGTAGGAATGAGAGTAGACCACATGTTTCTTCCCAAACTTGCAACCAAAAATTACATATTAATCATTATTCTCAAAAACAACCAAAAACGGTTCTGAAAATTCATTAACAGTATTACAGCATGTTCATGTCAAAAAAAACAAGACAAATCAAACACTGTCACCATGGTATCTGCTAGAATGTTAGCATATGATTTCCTAAAATAAATCTACTTCTTCCCCTGCACCCTTCTCACATTCCCAACACAACCTACCCCAGCTATCACTTCCTCTCACTCTCCAGCCCTCCCCTCTATACTCTGTTCTATTTCAAAAAAAAAAAAAATCACCACCAAGGATATTCTGAAAGTTTTACATCAAAGAGCTTTGCCCCCCATCCCCCAAGTTCAGATAACCTACTTTCTTGGTTCATCATTTTTCTGTAGAGAACAGATCATGTCACCACGTTCCACTTACACAACCTATGCATTACAAACAAAACATTATGTCCATGATATGGAAGACAGCCATTGATGGGTCACTAACACAAATCCATCCATCCATCCATCCATCCATGCATCCATCCATCCATCCACAACCCCTTTTTCCCATTTTTGCTCATGGGATCAGGGTGTCACTTCAACAGTGACAATCATCCAGTACCGGGCAGCCAGCCAAACCATTGAAACAAATTATGCAAAGGACTTCTGTGTGGTCTCTATCCTTCTGATCCTTGGAGTAATCCAGAAAAACTTACCTCCACTCAGCTGAAATACCCCTTTAAAAATGCAGCACACTGTCCCCACACCAAAAGTGGATTTTGGTTTGGTAAAAGTATCATGACCTCTCTTTGTACACTAATAGATGAGATTTTAAGGGGGATGGATAAAGGCCATCTTAATGGCATATTCTATTTAGACTCACCAACATTTTTGATCTGGTAGACCATTCAGATGATGCATAAGGAAAGACTGCCTCCCCTGGTTCCAAAATTTCCTTAGAGCTAGATATAGGGAACTCATCTTCTCTGTACGACCGTCTTGCAAAATAAGTTCCCCAGGGATCAGTTCTCTCGCTTCATTATTCTCATTATTCATTACATAACCTCCCAGCTCACACGCTTCAAGCCCAATCCATATGTACACAGATAATAGGGCAATCTATAGATCATAGCCCTCCCACCCACCATAAAAGAACAAAAAAATGCACTTCTCCTGTGGCTCTTGCACAATAGTCTCTTACTGAACAACAAAAAAATCTAAAAGAAAGAAGAGCTTCAGCAGAAGACAAAAACTCCCCACAATCTAAAAAAAATGCAGCAAGTTATAAAGTCAAAGATTACTTTGAAACCACACTGTGCTTCAAATATCTTTGCAACTGGCTGGCTATTTGTTAAAATTTAAATTTTCTGTCAATAATGCAAAATCTATAGGAAATAACTAACATTTCTGGGTGAAAATATATTACATTCCATATCACTAGGAGATAGACAAGCAATTGGAAAGCCATTACTTAAGTCCATAACTCCATTATACTCACTCTGTATATTCACCTCATAACTTAATGCTAAAACAAGCATGGTATATTATCCCCTCGCTCTGTCCTATACCCTGCTCCACAGTTTGCCTTTGAACTGTTCTACCTACCCTGTACCACTCTCTTTATCATATACCTTGTCTCCTCCTCTCAAAGCTTAGCAGCCTTTACTGAATGATTACATTCTTCAAGCATTAACTATGTATTAATAACAGGTGAAAACCTTACTGCTCCTGCAGTCAGAAACAGTTATACATGTCTGTTTACCTTTGCTGATTTGCTTTTGCTAATTTATTATATCCGTAATATATGCAATTGTTACATATGTTACTTTACTGTATATTCTAGTTAACTATACTCATTGCATTGTATTCTCATTATGCATATACTGTGTTCCTTTTATTCTTAGAGCTTTTCTCCTCGGGCCTTCACTGAAAATGGTCTCTTTATAGCCTAGTAAACAATCCCAGTAAACAAATGCAAATAAATTAATAAATAAATAAATCCTATTTTGTCACTATAGCCTACATTAACCTACAATAACTCTAAACAGAATTGTATATACCTTGATTATGATACTGTATATTCCTACTTTTTGATAGATGTTTACCATGTTGTTATAATATTTATGTATAATAGATATTGGGGGGATTCAGTAATCCTCCGTGTAGGACGAATTAAGTCCTACTCGGAGACTGCCGTCTAAGAGTTAGACGTCAGAGCATCATGCATATGCATGAGGGCGTGGTGACTCAATTCCCAGGCTAACACGGAGCATGTAGGATTGCAGGGGTCGTGACAGACTGCCGAGCAGTCCAAATATCCACGCCCCTGCAAGTGCCTAACTCTGCAAATATCAGCAGATATGAGCGAGTCCGCTCAAATGTGTATACCCCCAACACCACACTCCCCCACATTAAAAAGCCCTGTATAAATGAAATAAAATGTAAAACAATTTTTTTTTATTATTCACCATATAGCTGCCCATATTTGCGTGTGTGTGTATGGGTGTGCCCATTGCTTAGCTACAGTCAGCAGTTTAGACATCGAAGAGGATAATAAACCACTTATATGCCAATTAAGCCAAATAGCAATAGTGTTGTAGTAGAGCCTTCGCACAAAAACAAGGCATTCCCGGTTCGAATCCCACCACTCCCCTCTCCTTTTTCAGTAGGAAATCCGTGCATAAAAATAAATCCTGATATTTACCTTTTAAATTATATTAAAAAGCATCAAAATGGCCTATGTAGTAGTGAACGATATTTTAAATATATATAAGAAAGTGAAATGGACATGCACAATAATGAATGCATAAGTAACCTATCTTAAGCAATGTGAAGCACTGCTAAGCAACGTTTACCAGTATTAAGCACAGTTAAGAATAATTGCCCATAGTTAAGCATTGCTTTAACTAGCGCAATAGCTTTGCACGGAGCTGCGCATCGCGCCAACTAGCGAAAACCAAACATGTTTGTGTGGAGGTGCACACCGCGCTAACTAGCACAACATCAGGCAACGCAGAGCAACATCGAGCAACGTTGGGCAAAGTTGAGCAAAGTCGGCTAAATACAGCCACACCCCATACTGGTCAGGCCAGTAGTAAAGTAAAAAAGCAATGACAGGTCTCGAACCCGGGATAGTGTGCACCATAATCACAGTACTAATCCACTAAGCCATGACAGCATTTGATGTTCATGGACTGTCAACACACATATACATATGATTCAAAGTTTACACAGTGCTAAGCAGGTGTGCACTCAGTTGAGAACTTTCAAATCCGGCCAATCACAAATAAGTGCTGGAAATGAGACATATATAAGCTCCATGGGTGGGAATACTCACCATAACTGGTTGCAGCTCCCATCTGCAGGCAGCAATGGCTGGTGTCGAAGAGGGCTCACACTTCCGAGCACAACGGTGGGGCACTGAGGAGTCAAAACTGATGGTTTGGCTCCTCGTCCATCGTCATGATGCTATACTCCTGCAGGGCCAGTTCCAGGGCACAGAATACAAAGCAGAGGCCTGGAACCGTCTTGCACATGAACCAATGCCACAGGCGTCCCTCTGACTGGTGAGCAGGTCAGACATCACCATGCAGACCTGAAGAGACGCAGGCAGGACCTACTGAACCAATGAATATAGGAGGCCCGTGGGATGCAAAATGCCCCACTACTGAGTAGGTAGCCATGGACTGAAGCATGTAAAAATTGCTAGTGTAGTTGATAGTATGGATAAGAATATGTCTCAATATCACTTAATTTACTTCACAGCTGCAGGTGTCTGTGCTGCGAATCGGCAAGCCTATGCAGATAGGCTGCTAAGGCTGCGCCACCAGGCAGGTTAGTAATTGTTCTGCATGTACTGTTTTATAAAATAAGTGAGAGAGCCTGGCTAAAAGTGTCTCAGCCCAATAATAAAGGTATAATAAGGCTTGAATAACCTCTCTGCATGAACTGTTATGTAAAATATGTGAGAGAGCGTGAAAAAGAGTGTTGCAACCCATTAATAAAGGTATAATAAGTCCTGAATTATTTCTCTGCATGTATTTTTATATAGAATAAGTGAGAGAGCTGGAAAGAGTGTTGTAAACCATACAGTAAGGTATAATACATCCTGAATAAGATGTCTGCATGCACTGTAATAACAAATAAATGAGAGCCAATAAAAAAAAGTGTGTAATGTAATTAATAAAGGTATAACACCTGTAGTGTGTCCGTGTCACTTTCTTTGAAATGTTCATGTACTCTTGCAGTATAGAACTAGTAGTGTTGTATTAAGCACTGTCAACCCACACTTGGGTAGGCCCATAGAAAGAGTACGAAGGGAGTGCCAGTATCTCTTAAGCATATATACAGTCCTCAACTGTAGTTTCAAGGCTAGCATGTATAGGTAAATCTGGCACATGAGTAGCTTGTAATTGTGTGCACCGGAAATGTCAGTGTGCTGCTAGAAATGTAGGGGGCTGTTAAAATATAACTGATAATGTCACCTGAACACATCCAGATATGTAGACATATGAATATAAATAAAATATATAAATACGTAGCAGTAACATCTGCATCCTGGACAGTTTGTATATTAGATACAGGTCAGGTACATAATGAACTAGCAAAACACATCCCACAACATGCTGGACATTGCCTAGTGTAATAATACATGTAGTGGATATATACCTGCAGTCAATAGGAATCTAGTGTAAACTATAAGTTCATATAAGTTGTTAATGGAGGTATCTTTTTACACCCTACTGTATGTGCATAAACAATCAATTCCACACCTCAATGGGTATGTGTAATCTCATAACATTTGTTGGGACATATGTCCTATTGGTTCATAAATATCTGCATAACTTTGATACATGTGCCCTGTTCAAACACCACAATCCTGGTGGTGTGTTGCCACCATTCATTCCTGCATGCTGTTGGAATGTCCACTGTCGTTCAATATATGCATGTGTTATGCTTGCTGTTCAACTGTTGGAACTCTGGTGTGTTGGGTTAATGGGAATATTACTGCATGCTGTTACAACTAATTTGGAATGCTGTTGGCTATATTGTCATTAAATTCACCTAAACACAGAATGTATGGGAAGGCCGGTCCCAGCGGACCCACCTGTCCCACCTCAGCTGGCGATGGCACCTGGCACCAGCAGGTCCGGTGCCCAGCCCGGGACCTCCTCCTCCATTGGTCCTGTGCCACCTTCGGGTGGAAGCGCTGTAGGGGATGGGGCTCACCCCCCGTGCAAGCGTGGCCAGAAGAGGGCCACCTGTCACCCTCGGAAGGGTCCGGGCTGTGGTGCGTAGGGAGATCCAGCATTCAGTCGCTGATCCCCTATGCCAGCTTGAGGCAAGAGTGGCGTGACTCATGGGTGAGCCTGTCCCTCCTACACAGCCCACAGCACAGCCACCCTCCAGGCTGTGAAGGTGCAGTGGTGACTGCCCATGGGTGGGGATCTCATTTCCACTGTTACCATTTGTGGGCTCATGGGCTTGCGATTTCCAAACATCCTTCCCCGTCAATTGTGTTCACCCACCCCATGTGTCATATTCCACCCCTGTATGCGTCTTGTTTGTCTTGTCTGTTTACCTCCCCAACCTACCTCCCAAAACATACTTACTTCCCCTACCCCACATTCCACTCTCACCTGAAAAAAAAATGGGCAATCTGCTTCCGCAAAACAATTACGCCTCATACATAGCTGCCCATTTTGCACAGATGTCCGCTGGACACAGAAAGTGAAATTCAATTGGCAGTACAACAAACTTTGTTGTCCTCACCCCTCTCTCAGGGGTGGAAGGTTTCAAAATTCCCTCCAAATTACTAGTATATGCACAGCTGTTACTGTTAAAGAAATGGGCAGCTATGGACCTTCCCTACACCCATCCTGCACATCCCAAGCTGTTTTTCCTACTGTCTTTCCCTCTTTGTGCCCCTTTTTCACCACTTTCCTATCTCCCCATTTTCTTTTCTTACAAAGAAATGAGCGCGGGGGTTAGCGGGAGTACTCACTTTTAAGCAGCAGTAAGCGGGTTTGAGCGAGTGTGCGCATGTGTGTGCTTAGCTTAGTATTGCTAAGCATCGCTCAAACCCACTCAAACCTGCTTACAACTGCTTAAAAGTGCCTTAGTCACCCTGCATACAAGGGGCCTTGTTCTGCTCAGCAGCAAAATAAAACACCACTGTCAGTCTCGAACCCCAGACACACTAGACTGCATGAAATACCACTAGACCACAGTAGATATACAGCAGGATGTTGCTGAAATATATATATCATGTATCAGAATGTGAAAATGTAAAGGAAAGATAGGAATGCCATAACACAAAACCTGTTCTGTGGAACTTTACCAGCAGTTGTTGTGGAATTGCATTACATGACTGTGATAACAGAATCAGACATTCTAACAGTAAATACTGTTACAGCAACGCTTCACAACCCCCACACAGTATCATAGCAGGGCAATCCCCACCCAAACGTACAAAATATTAGTGTGTTCATGGTACAGCAAGGATGTATATAGGCATACTCAGTATTGGAATTGTCCAGTTTCATGTGCATCCTGTGATAATGTCAACAAAATAAAAAGCACAAACAGTGCCGAAGTGAGTACATTAATATCCACAGTATAACTGTTCCCAAGCAGTTCATATGCCAAATGAAAACATTGCAATAACTACATATGGGAGGGTGGCCTAATGGTTAGTGTTTGCCTTACAAACACAAGGTACAGGGTTTGAGTCTCACAAGGGATAATTGGCTAAGCTTAAAATGGCTCATAAGGGCAGTTAGCTTAGTACTAACCTATGACCCTATGAACCTATATGTATGGCAGCTAATTGTGGATGTTATAAAGAAACGCCATACTCCCATGTATCTTGTGTTAGCATTTCTAGGGGTGAGTACAATTCTACACTGTCAACTGTGTACTGGAAGAGGCAACATTCAGGTCTGAGTACAACATACAAATAACTGGCTACACCCTTAGCAACAGTTAGAAGAAGTATACCAACCTTCTGAGTTACACAACTGTATCCACAGCAAACAAGCATGGTTCCCACTCTGGAATTCTGAAAGGGCTACGTCTACCTGACCTAGCAATTTATAGCACTGGGTTGCTCTGACAGTGAGTACTGCAAGTACCACACAGCAGGCTGCATGCAATTGCCAAATGGTGGCCACCAATTAGTACAGAGGCCATCACATGCACATGTGCAGATACCTATAAAAGCAGTCTGTACTTGCTGTCCACACATGCAATCATTCCATTGCAGGTACGGAGGGAGAGAGAGAGAGAGAGAGAGAAAGAAAAGAAAAAGTGAGGTAAAGTAAAGAAAAATAACAAAAAGAATATATTGAAAGAAACAGTATACTGACAAAAGAAATTGTATTGAAAAAATATATTGAAAAGAAAATATATTGAAATATATCATTGAAATAAAATATATTGAAAAATAAATTGAAAGAAAAATATATAGAAAAAGAAACTGAACAAAAAATATATTGAATTGAAAACCAATATATTCTGAAATATACATCTATAAAAAAAAACATCTTGAACAGTAAAAGTGATATTGATAGCAAAACGTATATTGCTAAAAGAAGTATACCAGGATATACAGCAACATATATGAACATATACAAAGGAAAGGTATGTAACAGCTATGTATTTAATGGAATGTAGTAGATGTTTATGAAGGGTACTCTATATAGTTTGAATCATTCATATGTGGCAGCAGTATGTATCGATGCATAGATGCCCTGCATAACCACTGGCATGGGGAAATGAGTGTGTTGCTGTGTGCAGTGGGATGTGACAGTGACATATGTAGTTCAGCATTAAATGTCATACATCTGATCCATGTTATCTGTGTTCTGTACAGTAGTGTGTACAATGTCTGTTTGGGGTAGTAGCCCATATGGTTATGCAAACTTGGATGTGACAGAGTAACAAATGCATGATGACCATATTAATGTGTAGCTTAGCATTGGCAACAGCTGTACCAGGCTAGTATGCTAATTCAGCATTAGCAGCTATGTATACACCCTCTAATATTACTGTGTGCTCACATGTGACACCTGTTCATGCTGCAGCAAGGCCCACCAGGTCAGCCGTGAGGTACATGTACTTACAATAGTGTGGTCCTTGTGTGTTTATGGCACACACATATGGAGGGAACTGTCCATGTCAGATATATTAGCATCTGTACATGTGCATTGAGGAAGGGACATACAGCGACTGTTTGTGAAAGGTGTTGCAGCCAGTGAAGCCTGCTAAAGCTACATGGGCTGAGAACACCTTCAATGCATTCTGTACAACACTGTGCAATGTTATGACATAACTGTATACATCACAACCTTCCCATACTTGATATACCCACCATGACAGGTGGACTGTATAAGTGCCTACATGCATATCTATATGTACAGCAATGGATGTTCATATGTATGTGTGTGTGTATATATATATATATATATATATATATATATATATATACATATATATATATATATATATATATGGAGAGAGAGAGGGACAGGGTCATAATTACTGCAACAGATGCCTGGTGACAAAGCCATGGACTCAAGCTCAGTGTTGACACTGTATTGGCATCCCTCCTTGCAAAGACGCAGTACCCATGAACTACCACATAGGTGGTAGTCTACCTAACACCGAAGGTGTGATAAGAGACCATGGGACACAGATGGACAGTAGTCTCCCCTTCGATAGTCACAGTGCCACACTAGTCATGTAATCCGTCTACGTGGCACACATCATCACAAAAGGTGTGTCATCCATGAAAAAATAGGTCAGTGTTCCCCTCTACTCCACACACATAAAACCCAGTATAGAGTACAATGCCCCATGTGATATGTACCTCACAATACATATACAGCAAGTGGAAAGGACTCAGACATACCTCACAAAGAGTGATACCGGCATCAAACAGATGCCCTATGCAGACCATCCTACAAACCCACAACTAGACTGTGTCACATATCGCCTACCCAGAGGTGACCTCTGCCTAACTAAGACATACGTCACAAGACAGTTGCTGTGGAGATTGCATTACATGACTGTGATAACAGAATCAGACATTCTTAACAGTAAGATACTACTGTTGCAACAGTTAACGCTTCACAACCCCAACAATAGTATCATCATAGCAGGGCAATCCCCACCCAAACGCATACAAAATATTAGTGTATGTTCATGGTAACAGCAAGGGATTTATATAGGCATACTCAGTATTGGAATTGTCCAGTTTCATGTGCATCCTGTGATAATGTCAACAAAATAAAAAGCACAAACAGTGCCAAGGTGAGTACATTAATATCCACAGTATAACTGTTCCCCAAACAGTTCATATGCCAAATGAAAACATTGCAATAACTACATATGTAGGAGGTGGCCTAATGGTTACAGTGTTTGCCTGAGCTTACAAGGTACAATTTAGTCTCTGAGGATAATTGGCTAAGGCCTTACAAACACAAGGTACAGGGTTTTGAGTCTCACAAGGAGAATTATTGTTTTAAAATGGCCTTCATATATAGTTAGCTTAGTACTAACCTATGACCTTCTATGAACCTATATGTATGGCAGCTAATTGTGGATGTTATAAAGAAAACGCCTATACTCCCATGTATCTTTGTGTTAGCATGTTTCTAGGGGTGAGTACAATTCTACACTGTCAACTGTGTACTGGAAGAGGCAACATTCAGGGTCTGAGTAATAACATACATAAATAACTACAAGCTACACCCCTTAGCAACAGTTAGAAGAAGTATACCAACCTTTCTGAGTTTTCACAATAACTGGTATCCACAGCAAACAAGCATGGTTCCACTCTGGAATTCCTGAAAGGGCTACACGTCTGCCTGACCTAGCAATTTATAGCACTTAGGTTGCTCTGACAGTGAGTACTGCAAGTACCACACAGCAGGCTGCATGCCAATTGCCAAATGGTGGCCACCAATTGAGTACAGAGGCCATCACATGCACATGTGCAGATACCTATAAAGCAGTCTGTACTTGCTGTCCACACATGCAATCATTCCATTGCAGGTGCGGAGGAGAGAGAGAGAGAGAGAGAAAGAAAAGAAAAAGTGAGGTAAAGTAAAGAAAAATAACAAAAAAGAATATATTGAAAGAAACAGTATACTGACAAAAAGAAATTGTATTGAAAAAAAAAAATATATTGAAAAGAAAATAATATATTGAAATATATCATTGAAATAAAAATATATTGAAAAATAAATTGAAAGAAAAATATATAGAAAAAGAAACTGAACAAAAAATATATTGAATTGAAAACCAATATATTCTGAAATATACATCTATAAAAAAAAAACATCTTGAACAGTAAAAGTGATATTGATAGCAAAACGTATATTGCTAAAAGAAGTATACCAGGATATACAGCAACATATATGAACATATACAAAGGAAAGGTATGTAACAGCTATGTATTTACTGGAATGTAGTAGATGTTTATGAAGGGTACTCTATATAGTTTGAATCATCCATATGTGGCAGCAGTATGTATCGATGCCCAGATGCCCTGCATAACCACTGGCATGGGGAAATGAGTGTGTTGCTGTGTGCAGTGGGATGTGACAGTGACATATGTAGTTCAGCATTAAATGTCATACATCTGATCCATGTTATCTGTGTTCTGTACAGTAGTGTGTACAATGTCTGTTTGGGGTAGTAGCCCATATGGTTATGCAAACTTGGATGTGACAGAGTAACAAATGCATGATGACCATATTAATGTGTAGCTTAGCATTGGCAACAGCTGTACCAGGCTAGTATGCTAATTCAGCATTAGCAGCTATGTATACACCCTCTAATATTACTGTGTGCTCACATGTGACACCTGTTCATGCTGCAGCAAGGCCCACCAGGTCAGCCGTGAGGTACATGTACTTACAATAGTGTGGTCCTTGTGTGTTTATGGCACACACATATGGAGGGAACTGTCCATGTCAGATATATTAGCATCTATACATGTGCATTGAGGAAGGGACATACAGCAACTGTTTGTGAAAGGTGGATATATATATATATATATATATATATATATATATATATATATGTTGTTGAAGGTTGTCATGTGCATATTTCTATGTAGGTTGTAGTGTGTGGCGGACCAGACAATATACAGTGCTGGTATATGACATGTGGTGGTTAAATGCTGTGGGGATGGTTCATCAAGTTTGCAGTGTTGCAGCCAGTGAAGCCTGCTAAAGCTACATGGGCTGAGAACACCTTCAATGCATTCTGCACAACACTGTGCAATGTTATGACATAACTGTATACATCACAACCTTCCCATACTTGATATACCCACCATGACAGGTGGACTGTATAAGTGCCTACATGCATATCTATATGTACAGCAATGGATGTTCATATGTATGTGTGTGTATATATATATATATATATATATATATATATATATATATATATATATATATATATATATATATATACATATATAGAGAGAGAGAGGGACAGGGTCATAATTACTGCAACAGATGCCTGGTGACAAAGCCATGGACTCAAGCTCAATGTTGACACTGTATTGGCATCCCTCCTTGCAAAGACGCAGTACCCATGAACTACCACATAGGTGGTAGTCTACCTAACACCGAAGGTGTGATAAGAGACCATGGGACACAGATGGACAGTAGTCTCCCCTTCGATAGTCACAGTGCCACACTAGTCATGTAATCCGTCTACGTGGCACACATCATCACAAAAGGTGTGTCATCCATGGAAAAATAGGTCAGTGTTCCCCTACTCCACACACACATAAAACCCAGTATAGAGTACAATGCCCCATGTGATATGTACCTCACAATACATATACAGCAAGTGGAAAGGACTCAGACATACCTCACAAAGAGTGATACCGGCATCAAACAGATGCCCTATGCAGACCGTCCTACAAACCCACAACTAGACTGTGTCACATATCGCCTACCCAGAGGTGACCTCTGCCTGACATACTAAGCTATGTCAAACCCAGATCTGTTGGACATGCTCTACGTAAACAGATCACAATCTGTACGAGCTACACGCTCTAGGGACTCAAAGCCTTTGACCACAATAAACAGCACATGCTGGAGGGATAGATTCCTATCTCAGAGACAACCCATACTCTGGAACTAACCAACTATCCATAGCAAACAAAACCCCTAATTAGCAGTCGTCATAAATAATCCTGGAGATTGTATGGGGGATAGTGAATACACCCAGGCAATCACCTCAGTGTCTCTGCTTGACTGGGCAACGTGTAATTTAAATACCTGTGTGTCAGAGGCCAGGGTAGCATATGGCTGGAGTTATATAGGCCCTAGGGTCAATAGCCTCTTACCTACCTATGAAGTGCAACACACCCACATGTACTTGTTGCAATAATCGATATGTGAGGTTGACTGAGTGAGATGGTGAATGTGTTGGTGAATGTGACAGAGTCCGGTATATGTGTGATAGCTTAGTGGCAAACTGTTTCAGTCATGGTATTATGTGTCCTAGCTGTGATCCCAGCAAAAGATGTGTATGCAATCGGTAGGCAGAAAATGCAGTATGCCATACGGTCTGACGTAGTCCCTTGTTGACGACTGGGGTGTCCCATTGTAGGCTAAAGCAGTGCATGTATGCTTATTGTGTGTTACTGCTGGTAAATCTAACTCCTGTATGAACTGTAGTACTACCTGAAGTTGTATGCCTAAACAGCACAGTATGGTGTACGTGCACATTTATTGGAACCACTGTTATGTGTGTTCCCTGTAGTCCTCACAGATTACATACCTCAGGCATAAGGTCTGGTAACTACTGACACACAGTACTGTAAGGTACACAGGTAAAGGTCACCTGGGTTGCCATACTTTGTGACTGTTATGTATGTCTGCTGTGTGTGCGGGTATGCCTGTACCATGTCCCCGGTCATATGTGTGTTACAGGATATAACTGCGTATCTAGCAACATGGATAGTCTAGTACAGCAGTATGCTACTTGTATCAATGAATGTGCACATATGTTAGGCAGGGATCCGCCATCAACGACTAGTGTGGTATACTGGTAATACTGTCAGTGGACTTTGCATTCATTGCAATGGATTACATATTTCATCATGCATTAGCATGATATATGCCTCCTGTGGCTAGGTGGTGTATTGTGTCACATACAGTGCGCCATGTACTGTTGTATAGTCTTACAAATTGTCATAAATTAGTTGCTGTGCAAAACATGGTTTGATATATAGTGTGTGCCAGGCCCTGTCAGGTATCTGTGTGTTGAGAATTGATATGTGGTATTGAAAGTGTGTAGCTTCTGACAGTCAATAGGTTGCTATATATGGCAGTTAATTTATATCTGTACTTTAGAATGTTACATGTGCCACATGACTTGCTCACACATATTGTTTAATTTTCTTCCAGGGTGATGTCCCACCACCGTAACCCGGCATATAACATGGCCGAGGAGGAAGCGATCACAGCGAGCCTGCTGCAGCACTATGCACTGCTGTTCTCCAGAAGCAGCCAGGACCAGCATGAGCGGGCTGAGCTGTGGCAAGACCTGGTCCGTAGGGTAAATGACATAGGCATGCATAACCGGACATATAAGCTTGTACGCCATCACTGCAGTGATTTAATTAGACATGTCCGGCAGCGTGTGTCTGATATCCGCAGACAACAGCTTGCCACAGGTGGGGGGGTAGCCATCCACCCCCTCCCCTCACCAGAGTGGAGGAGCTGCTCCTGAGCCAGGTGGCTCCTGGCCAACAACAAGCACAACAATTGACATGTATCATCATGGAGACCGGAGCCACCCAGCAAGTTGACATGGAGCGTGCAGGTAACATGGCATAGCTGTAGAATACTGTTACCTCTATTGGTAGAGCATGCTTATGTGAGATGTGTACTGTGTAGTTAGATGATGTGGTGCCTAGTGTTGTGCAATACTAATAATTAGGAACATAATCTGTAGGCCTGTGACTGTCCACCGTTGTACTCCTGTAAGATTGCAAACACACAGTAGCAATGCCACAGTTGTTGCCACTGACAAATTGTCTGATATCCTTGTAGGTCCCTCTGGTGTGACAGCAAGGCAGCAGAGCCATGCTGGTGAGTGTGTTATACCTTTAATATTGCTAATTAAATGTGCATGTCATAGGTGAGGTGTAGGCTATGTACACGTAACTCACTGACGCATACTGCATGATGTGCATGTTTGCTGTGAGACTATGCACATCCTAGTAACGTAGGTAGCTGCCTAAAACACATACAATACACAGAGCATCCCACACAATTGTTTCAACACTGTAGTGGACATCGGATAGGCAGAGTCGATACACATGCACACAACATACACACCTTTGACATACGCAGTACACGTTATCATGCTACACATGGCATATTCAGACACCCGCTGTAAGGTCATACTATAGTATCCCAAACCTCATCCACACAGCACACTTAATATACCTGAGGGGTAGATGCCTCACATGTGGCTGCGCAGCACTCTTCAACCCATAATACATTCATGTTAGGCAATGCCCCCTGTTGGGCACCTCACAAACCCATGTAACAACTGGCCGTGAAATGGTGAATGTAGCCATGGTACTGCAGTTCAGGTACAGCTTGCTATGTGCCGGTCTGGCACACATGAGTAGTCTTGAATGACCATATAATGCTGCATGATGATGGCCCATGGTACTACACCCCATCCAGTTACAGTGGCCACAGTAATACACATATAATGAATTTAATGCAGTATGCGTCAGTGAGTTACGTGTACATAGCCTACACCTCACCTATAACATGCACATTTAATTAGCAATATGTGTGATAATAATGTTGTGTGTGTGTGCAGACATATGCACCTATACGCAATATGCATAGCAATCCCCATTTGTAGAAAGTGACACACATATGTCTTGTATAGGTCACATGATACACATTGTGTATGTGTGATGTTTCATGTTGCAGTTGTGTGGTAGCACACCATGTTATGGCTGGCACTGGCATGCTATGCACCTTAATGTTGTGTGTGTGTGCAGACATATGCACCTATACGCAATATGCATAGCAATCCCCATTTGTAGAAAGTGACACACATATGTCTTGTAATGCTATGGGGTGTATAGGTCACATGATACACATTGTGTATGTGTGATGTTTCATGTTGCAGTTGTGTGGTAGCACACCATGTTATGGCTGGCACTGGCATGTCCACAATATGTCCTACACTCACCATAACCACTGTGCAATGGCTATGTTGAGCAATGGTATTCCATCAGGTATACATGCACCACTCATCCTGTGTGTATATACATAGCATGCATGCGCTACACCTGTGTCCACAATCATCTGCTAAAGACACAAATGCTCTAATCAGAAATGGATATCTATGTGACACACTGATACACATCCAGCCATGGTATGTATACCTGTGACTGATAGTGCACAAGACATTGCAGCACTTTAATACCTGCACAGCAATGTTGTGTCCATGTACATATTGCATTCCAGGGTGAGGCCATTCACTGAACAAAACACACATGCATCAAGGCCATGTATACTGTTATTAGCAATGGCTGTCTACACTCACACTGCATGCTGCTGAGCAACACATGTCCTCCATGCTGTCACGTTTGATATAAATGTTTGGCTTGTGATACTGTACCCGACACATCCTGACACAGCAGGCATACCCAGATATCTGGAAGGGTACCACACAGGCAGATATTCAGGGGTTCTCATTGGAGCACTGCTGCCCATCATGCCACTGGCAGACGTGCCACAGGTCTCAGTACCTCACGCATGTTCCAGGCTGTCATGGAGGCACAGGCACATATGGAATGGTACACCAGACAGGGACTGAGGGCACAGAAGGCACATAATGCCACCGTAATAGACAGTATCCGTGACCTAGCTGGTGCCATCCACAATTACACTGAGGTCACCGATAGACATTGGGGCGAGACACTAGATGTCCTCCGCAATGTCATGTCCATGTGTCAGGACAGTGCAGGATGGTTGAGTCATCGATGTGGACGTATGCCAGCAACATCAGTGGCTGGCAGTCGCCGCAGACGTCCCTCAAGCAACAGCCACTCCCGTAGTGCCAGTACTAGCCCCAGCAATGTTGGGGGTGGCCTGTCCATAGAGCATCCTAGAAGACCACATGCATGTGGCTCTGGACAGTCCCAGCAGGGACCTGGGTCCAGTGTACATCCATCTACCTCTGGGGATAGTACCCAGACTGGCTTGGTACCTGATAGTGTCAGTAGCACCCCTGCCAGGCACAGGTACCGTATCCGTTGCCAGAGACGGTGATCTGTGAAGCCTTGCAGGTGCAGTCTGTGGCTGTCCCACAAGTACCCGTATGTGGCAGCCACATGGTGGAACTGTGTGCATGCAGACACACACACACATAATCCAGACACCCAGGGCTAACACATACCCACACACATTACATCAACATTGGCCCATACCATTATTCTTGCCCATCACACACACACACACACACACACACACACACACACACACACACACATACATACATGTCAATTGGATGGCTCACTGTAGGCCTCTGGCAGACCAACAACACACCCTGTGCAGATGATAAAACCTGTGCCACCTCCTGTCATCTTTAACATCAATGCAGGAACAGGCTACCATGGTGCTGATGCACAGGGTGTCTTTATAGCAGTATAGCAATGTTAGCATGTTGTCAGCAGTAGAGTGTAATGATATGCTTGAAGGTGTCGCTGAGCAGGCATGATGCATTAAAGCTATGATTGTCATTGTAGTGTTGTTTACAGCAGTGTTAGATCCAATTGTATATTGTCCGCCCACATGCCACTTGGCTGATGTGTGCAGTATTGGCAGCATGTGTTAGAGAGTGGACAGTATGTGTGGGATGTGTGTAGCACTTATTTGCAGGTGTACAGTTGTGGAAATGGTGGAGGTGCACTGTCTGCATGTACGTGCATAGAGGACACATGAGCAGGGTGACATGCTCTGTATTACACAGTAACACTCCATAGTTTCTATTGGTGGCCAGTATGCATTGTACTACACACATTTCAGAACCTGACTACACATGTGTGTATGACATGGTTTGACACTGTGCTGTGGGTGATACTGTTACTATCTGTCATTGTTTTGCATTCTGGTAGCATACATGACTGCAGCAGTCTGACCATAACCAATCATTAGCAGATGTCCTGACAACTGACACACAGATGTAGGACACACAGCAACATTTGGATCATTCAGGTACTATACTATGCCAGTAACCAGTGGTATTTAGCTGCACCCATTACTGAGACCACTCCTGTTCGGCATATGGCTCTCTTAGGTACAAGCAATCACAGTAGGGATATGTCTGTCCACGTGTGCTAATGCATACTGTGGCCTATACTGCATTTTCCAGGTGACCCACACATCCTCCACAAGGGTATCATACAGACAGATACCTGTTGTCAAACCCATGCTGTAAAGCTATAGGCGAAACTAAGCATAGTCATCCACCTTTACGGAACATAGTATCCCCACAGTACCACATAGGTAGTAGCCACCAACATCATGAACAGGTACCGATGTGTACTTGCAACCTAGTGTTACGTCATCCCTCCTTTGATAATCACATTCCCTAAGGTATTTTGGAATCCCTCGGTGGATCACATAAGCAATCAGGGGTCTGCATGAATGTCCACAAAGGTTGTTGTACACCAATAATGCATAGTCATCATTGACAGACTGCTGCATTTGAACAGGTCTGACACATACCTTTGCCATAAACCCTCACACACACAATTCAATAGAAACCGTAATGAGTGTGTGTGTGACACGGATGACCTAGGGGAGGCATCACTGCAGTGGCTGGCCTTGTCACAGGCATACATATGTGACCTAAGGTCTGTGAAGCAGCAGCACAGTTTGGCAAACATGCCAACTGTGTACTTGGATAAAGCAGATTTCCCATACATGCAATACTTGGGGTAACAGGTACGTATATGTATTTGCCTCATAGCTACCTCACATGTGCAATGCCTACTGATATGTCATATGGTAGTAAAAGCAAAACCCCCACCACATTGACCAACACTGGCACAAAGGTAGAGCACACACACTCACCAAGTGCAGGATTCAAACCCCTACCTAATTCATGACACTACAGAAGTACGCATCAACACGTCGTGCTGTACACATTACTGGGAAGTATCTTTTTCACAGGTATATTTGTAGGATGGTGACATAATCAGACTTGACAAAGGATAGTTTACCACTTTTAAGGTGTTTTGCTACTCCCCTAAAAGGTTGCTCCTTCCCATGGAAACCACACACAAACACACACTTGTCAAGTGCAGGATTCAAACCCCTATCTAACTACTTTATGACACTAGAGGAGTATACATTAACACAACATGCTATACACATTACTGGGGGTTCTCATTTCCACAGGTATATTTGTAGGATGGTGACATCATCAGACATGACAAAGATGTGTATACCACTTTTAAGGTGTTTTACTACTCTCCAAAAAGGTTGCTCCTCTCCAAGGTGATCACTCATGAACACAGTTGTCAACTGCAGGATTCAACCCCCTACCTAACTACTTCATGATATTAGAGGAGTACACATTAGCAAGTCGTGCTATACACATTTCTGGGGGGTCTCTTTTCCACAGGTATATTTGTAGGATGGTGACATAATCAGACTTGACAAAGATTGGTCTACCACTTTTAAGGTGTTTTACGACCCTCCTAAAAGGTTGCTCTTTTCCAAGGCGACCACACACAAACACACACTTGTCAAGTGCAGGATTCAAACCCCTACCTTGACTACCTCATGATAGTAGAGGAGTGCGCATTAACATGACACGCTATACACATTACTGGGGGGGGGGTCCCCTTTTCCACAGGTATATTTCTAGGATAGTGACATAATCAGACTTGACAAAGATTGGTTCACCACTTTTAAGGTGTTTTATGACCCTCCTAAAAGGTTGCTCTTTCCCAAGGAGAGCACACACTTGTCAAGTGCAGGATACAAACCACTACCTAATTACTTCATGATACTACAGAAGTACGCATTTACATGCTGCGCTATACACATTACTGTGAGGTATCCTTTCCACAGGTTTATTTGTAGGATGGTGACATCATCAGACTATACAAAGTGGGTTACATTAGGTGACATTAGGTGGGCTACATTGAAGGAATGTCTACACACTTTGGCCATGTCATCATCAAAAGGGTGTGTACTATCTTCCTGTGTCCCCAGGGCCATAATGACTTTCTCCGTACATACTGGATTACCACCTATGTGGTAATTTGTGTGCACTTTGTTGTAACCAAAGGGGATGACTATGCATTCTTTGGCATTCAGCTTGAGGGCATTGATTTGACACCAGGTATCTGTCTCTGTAAGACACTTGTGGAGGATGTCTGTGTTAGCTGTGCAATCGATTATGGACCACAGTTACCATTCATCTGCAGACCAGTTCAGCCATACACCTCCCATGCTTGCCTGTACCTCTGAGCATTATCTACTGAACAGGTGGGGTCCCAGGAACAAAACCTATGGGATGCCATTTGAGACTGGCTTAGAGTTGGACATGGCACCAGCAACTCTGAACATGTGTGTTTGATCTGTGAGCCACCTGGCCACTCATCCTGTGACATAGCTGTTAATGTTCCAGCTGGTACGCTTGTCCATGATGACAGAGTGGGGAATGGTATGGAAAGTCCTTCGTGAGGTCTGGGTGGACTGTGTCGACTACTTTCACCTCCATCTATGTCCTTGGTAACTGTTTGAAATGAGTCAACTAGGTTTAGGAGCCAGGATCTGACTTTCACAAGGCAAAGTTGTGGAGGTCTCCAATGTCTCTGTTTATGGGATCCATGACAATTTGCTCAATAGCTCTGTAGACCAGGCTGAGTAGACATATTGGGCAATGGTGTCCATGTTCTGTTGTGGCACCCCCTTTCTGGAGCTGGATGACTGTTTGTGAATGCCATTCTTTGTGTACATAGCCTGTGGTATGCTTGTGTCTGGACAGTGAATGTGAGTAAGGGTCCAGTTCCTCATGGGCCTAGTGTATGATGCAGCCTGGGACACCATCCAGTCACATTGATGCTGTGTTCTCACCTTTGGTGAGGGCTGTCTTTACCTGCATGTCCATGACGTCTGGGGCTCTGCATCCTTCTGTGATGGGCACTGGCCCTTTTAGGGGTGATGGTGGGGTGTTTACACTGAACCTGTCCCTCTGGATGTGGGCAATGAAAGTTGGTTTGGTGTATTTCTTTCCTTTTTTTTCAGTAGCTAACAGCATATTTGGAGGTTGACACCTACATGTCTGGTATAGCTACTGAAGGCTTTGTGGTTGTTATTCTCACATTCATTGGCTATTTGTCTTTAGAAACTGTCCTTGGATTATTTTATGACCAATCATTGTTTCATCCTGATGATGATCAGTGATGCGTTTCCTTCAGTGAAGTTGGCTCTATCATGTGGTTGTTTCCTCCTTCTGTTGTCTAGCTTATTTATGGGCAACAACCACCTGATTGTTGTCCTATTTTTGGAGGTGTGCATCTTGGTTTTATTTGTGATGTCTCATTCCATGCATCCCTGTAGATGCTCATAAGATGCACTTGTAAATGATTCTGTGGATTGCATACCATTATCCTATAGCAAGAGGGCTTTGGAACACTCCACTTTGGTCTTGGGTAGTGTGCAGTTTGCTTTTGCAAATGTCTTCACAGTGGTTTCATTGACTGGGTGAGGTGGCCAGATGTGGATGTCCAGTGTGATTACTTCATGATTTGATATTACCAGCGAGGGGTTTATCTCTGTAGTGGAACACTGGTACCCATGTTGGTGATGATTATGTCCAGTATGTTGTCACCTCTAGTGGGCATGGTGACCAGCTGTTCCAGGGTGTTAGGGATTTTTAACTCTAGGAAACATTGGGCAAAGGACATTGTACACGAGTAATTCCACCACTCACTATTTGGGTAGCTGTAATCTCCTCATATAATGGTGTTTGATAGGACCTTTATACTTTCCACTGTTCTCCGGAATACTGAGTGAGGTTCCTGAGACAAGGTACGTGATCTGTAGCAGGCTACAATCTGATGGCCAGCTTTGGTCAATGTTAGTTGCGCTTGCATGGTCTCCAAGGCCTCATGCTGTGCCACTAATTTGAAGGTGTGAGTATCCATAGGGTGAATGGGTACACCCCTTCCTTTTGCATTTCACTCGTGGTTTTGGGTCTACAGGTCAGAGGGATTGTGAGTGTTTTACGTGGACCATATCCAACAGCTCTGTGTTTGACATAGCTTTGTATGTTAGGCAGTGAACACCTCTGAGTAGGCGATATGCAAGGGAGTACATATGGAGCATTTTGAGATGGTCTGTGTATGGCATGTAATTCAGGCCGCTAATGCTCTTTGTGTGGTATTGCTGCTGGTTTCCAGTTGTTGTAGTTGTCTTGAGAGGTACATAGCAACAGTGGCGTTATACTTTATTATAGTTCTAGTGAGTGATGAGTGGAGGGGAACATTGTCCTCTTCCATTCTGCATGAGATGCATTTCGTGATGAGGTGTGCCACATGGGAGGGTTTCCTGACTACTGTGGGAATGTGATTATCACAGTTGTATCCACTGTCCACCTGTGACCCAAGGTCTCTTGTCACACTTTCAGTGTGATGCATACTACCACCTCTGTTGTAGTTCTTGGCTACAGAGTTTTTAACACAGGGGATGACAATGCACCTTGTGGCATTAAGCTAGAGCCCATGGCTTTGACAACAGCCATCTGTCCCAGTGAGACCCTTTTGTAGGATGTCTACATCTTTTGTGTTTACCATTCTGGCTCCTGGTTTGTATTCCTCTGGAAAATTCAGCTGCCACAGACCTGCCATGTTAATGTTTACTTCAGGGAAGTAGATACTACACAGCCTGGGAAGTTATCTGGTCCCATGGCTTCTGTGATACTGGCTTTGGAGAGTGTCTATTACCTGTGCAGCCATGATGACAGCAACTCTGCAGTCTTCCATTATAGAGATGTGCTCTTTCATGGGTGAGAGGGGGGTACAGTTAACAGTGATCCTATCTGCCAGGATGTTGGCAATATCAGTTGTCTCTGTACACTTATTGCCATTGAGCTGTAACTCTGAACTGATCTCAGTGTAACCATGACATGAATCTGTCTTTTGGGCAGAGATCTCCTGAGTAGACAGTATGCCACAGAGTACAGATTGGGTTACATGCAGTCCTGTTGCATGGGGCGACAATTTGAGGCCAGTAATCCTCTTGTTAAGGTACTTCGTTGGTCTTTCTAGCTGCTGAACATGCCTAGTCAGATTCATCGCACGTGTGTTGTGGTACTCTCTGACAGGTCTGATGACTGCTGAGTAGTGGGAACCTCCTTTGACTTACATGCTCAGACCTTGGCAGTTTGTGTGAACACATAGCATGATTTTCCAACCACTTTGTCAATGTGTTTCTGGAAGCAGAGATGACTATACACATTTGTCCATAGATCCCTGATTATCACATCCATATTTAGCCTACGTGTGTGAGCATGCCCGGTATGACCTTTCAGTATGTTGCTGCCTGACATTTGGTTTGTTTCTTTAAGTGTGTAAGCATGCCCAGTATGACCTTTTGGTGTGATGCTGAATGGAATCCACTACATTTGTTGGAGTTTGTGAGCATGCCCAATATAGACATTTATACTACATGTATATGGAAAATCAAGTTGTATTTTTACAGCAGGGCTCACCTTTGTGTCATAGATCAACAGGGATCATGCTGTGCCAGCAGGGCTTCCATGCAACACTTTGCATAGACTTACCAACATTTCTACATACAGGGGGAACAGTTATTCTTTGTACATTTCTACCCGGGGGCACAACTGATTGTTACTGTGGGTGTACATAGGATGTGTGTTTCACCTGACACTTATACACATTTGCTATGCTTGCACTGCTATGTACAGGACACCATTTCAGTCTGTACTGTTGCCTATCGTAGTGGCTTGAGGCATACTACTGTACTATGGATGTTGGCGTCCAATGTCACGTATATTATACTGCGACTTCATAGCCTACACAACCCACATCACACTGCCTAGCCTGATGTTCTCGGTCTGCATAGGCGTGTGGGGGAGGTTACCCATTTGCCTCTTTAAGGGCATGATACTGCATTTCTTTGTGTTTACATTAGTGTACAATTGTCCTGCTGTGTTTGCACCACTGAAATGCTATCATGGCTTAGTGGTTCAGTACTGTGACTATAATGCACAGTATCCTGGGTTCGAGCCCTGTCATTGCTTTTTATTGCCATGCTGGGCAGACCAGATGGCTTAAGGAACAGTACAGCAGATATAAGCATGTTTAACTGACTTTGCTGAACTTTGGCCAACCTTGCCCAACGTTGCCCGACGTTGCGCTAGGTGGCACGAGCAATTTTGTGGACATATACTAGATATTGGTAAAGGCTGCTTAGCGCTGCTTTATTTTGCTTCAAACATGGCAATCATGCCACAGGTGGTGCTGCAGGGCTGCCTATGTTGGATGCACATAGTACACTCCCTATACATGTTTGAAAACAGGTAGTGTCAAGTTAGGCATCCCTTTTATTTTATGTGCGAGTCAGAGAGAGAGGTATCATTTCCAGGGTTCCTACCGAGCCAGTGTATGTGCTATGCATTGCCTCTTTGCCAAGGCCAAGGCATAGTGGGCACGCTTCCTTCTGCCTACTGGGGCAGGCTCAGGTTGTTCCTCCTCTGAGTCACGCTGTGCCTGTGCGGGCCTTGGCAATGGTGGGGGGCTGTTTGGCCCTGCTCCATGCTGTTCCTGCTGCAGCTGTTTTCGCAGGATCATATTGTGTAGCATGGCACATACCATGACAATTTGGGTACATGTAGTTGGTGAGTAATGCAAGGCTCCACCAGATGTGTCCAGGCAATGGAACCATGACTTGAGCATCCCAAACACATGCTCTATTATATTTCCTGTTTGTGCATGTGCCTCATTATGGTGTTCTTGTTCAGGTGTGTGTGCATTTCTGATGGGTGTCATCAGCCACGGCTCCAGTCCGTATCCAGCATCCCCCACTAAGTGACCATCAGGGATGTCCCCATTGGCAAATGTCTGGTACAGCTGCAACAGATGCCAGATATGGGAATCGTGGTAGCATCCAGGGCAGCCATCACACACATTCAGTATTATGCCCTGGGCATCACACACAACCTGGCAGTTGATGGAGTGGAAGCCCTTGCGGTTGATGTAGGTCATACCCCACTCACCGGCTGGTGCTTTGATGTGCATGTGCATGCAGTCAGTTGCACCCACTACCTCAGGGTATTCCGCTATTTGATGGAAGAGACGCATGTTTCTGGCCAATACCTCATGGGAATTGGGGAAATATACATGATCCCTGACATGTGCTGACATGGCATTCAGGAACTGGTGCAGTACCCTGGATGCTGATGCCTGTGAAATCCCCATCATATCACCAGTTGGTCTCTGGAAGGTACCTGTTGCTAGTATTCTTAGGCCAACACATACCTTGGTTTCCACTGGGATAGGTTCCCCTCTGTTGGTTCTGTGTGTGAGGCGTGGCCTGCACAGCTCAACAATTTGCTGCAGGAGGTCTTTGTCCACTCTATAGCACTCCACTATCTCCAGCTCATGTAGCCCCTGGTAGGTTACCCTGGATCTGTACACTCTTCTCTGTCTCCTCACTGTGGGTTGCTCAGCAGCATTCACAATGGCACCACCCTCAGCATCTTGCACATGTCGCCTTATAATAGCAATGGCAGCCCCTAACATTCTTTTGTCTCAGTTAAGCTTTTTAAGTTTTCACTTCTCTTTGTAGACTGCAGTGTTGCAGTGTTTCTGAGAAAAACATGGGGAGATGTTGTTTGCAGAGTTTTAAATGCTGGGCTGGGCTAGGCTAGTTTACTGCCTGTGTAATTGGCTGATTCTGATTGATTTCACCTGGCAGCTCTGCTATTTCTCCTTGGTTAACTTCCTACTACTTCCTTTCCTTCCTTTTCCCATTTCTGTTTCCACAGGGGGCAGCACCGGGCAAACAAGCGCAAACCCGTGCACATGAGCGCACACGCACGCACACAGGCTTACACAGTCTTACACAGGCTTACACGGGCTTAGACAGGTGCACATTCATGCATACAAGCTTAGACGTCCTTACACAGGCTTACACGGGCACACACACGTGCACACAGGCTTAGACGGGTTTACTGGCGCTCACATGTGCACACACAGTGTAAGCAGCTTTGCAAGAAACTTCAGTGATTGCCACGGCGTACACCTTCGGTTTCTGAGTTTCAGTTCAGACAACTGTAGACACGCCTCTTCCAGTCCTGAGTAACTCACAGCAAACACATGCCACTCTGCTTCAATAAGCTTACAGTCTTTTTAATACATACCCCCTCATGATGTCACCTATCTTCTACTCTGTTACTCCCCTAATCCTACTCTTACACTCTACGGACATGGTTCACATTGCAGGGAAATTTGGGATTCACTATCCTTATACTCATTTGCATAGGATTGCCTACTAATGCTTGGTTACATCTCTCAGACTGTGCTTCCCCCCTTAGCAACCACTACTCAGTAGCCATGTTGTCTTCAGCCTGCCATTCACCTGCATGGCAGATGAATATTTTGAATAAAATCCCTATTTGTGGCTTTTAGTTTTTGTTTTTCTGGTTTTTAGAGCACCGCACGTTTGTGCGGCACTGTGCTACGCTTAAACATTGGAGATCGAGGAAAAAAATTTTTTTTACTATTTTGCAATGGATAAAAATGCCAATGGCTGTATATTTGGCCATTGGCATGCTTCTTCAACTGGATGCATCCTTTATTTGGAGCTGTCATGGCTCCGTTTTGCTACTTGCGGAATGGTACTCAGTTGCCAACCGAGTACATTTCTGCAAATAACACTACTCTTACTCGAACAGGTTAGTGTTTCCTGGATTGCAAATTTGCCTCATTTGCATAGCTTTCAGCAGCAAATGAGGTAATTTGCATAAACTAACCCTGTCCGTGCAAGAGTCGTTTTAGGAGCTCTCTTGCATGCCCCTGCCGGCTGTTCCTGGATCGCTCGGCAGACATGTTGGCTTGCTGGAGTCTTATTCTACTCTTAGACTCCGTGCAAGCCATCGTGAATCCGGCCCATTGTATTAGACTTCCACTATGTTAGATAGACTTCTATGATATTATTATAATATTTTTAATGCTTAATGTTGTATCTGTACTCTTCATCTATGCTTTATAAAATAGATTTTTTATAAAAAAACACCAAACAAGTGTTAAAACATACCAGACTACAAAGCCAGCGAAAAAGATGCCACCAATCTTGTATTAAATATTTTATTCACACTGAATAACACTCTGGCGCCTCGGCACAGTCTTCCTGGAGTTACAAAATATACCACACCATACATCCATATATATATATATATATATATATATATATAAATATACACACACACACACACACACACACACACACACACACACACATATATTCACTTAAATACAATTAATCAATCATCTAATTAATCAACCATCAATTAAATAATCATATATACATTTTAAAGAAACACTCAGTTACATTCACTATTTATACCTGCTGGAGATAATGTATTACATTTTAAAATATATAAAGTCACTTTATACAATAATTACTTTAAAATACTTTTTGTCTACTATTACTTTGTGTTCACTTTTGCTGAGCTAAGTCTGAAAAAATTTCCCCTGGATCATTTCTGTACTATGGTCAACAAATGTTAAATAAATAAAATGTAAATAAGTGTATGTAACAGGGAGGGAAGTCTGATAATCTGAACTTTGTATAAACGAAAAGAATGAAGCAAACAGAAGCCATAATATTAAAATGAATTGAATAGTTCAGCAACTGCACAAGTTTCACATTGTTAGCTAAAGGTTATACTGAACTTAAGAATTTAGGTATGTAAATCTATATTACTGGGCCTCTTGTGTGTTCTTGATTTAATAATTGTCTTACTTCCTAAGAAAATCACGTCTTCCCAATCTTTAAACTGGTTAAAATTTTATTTCGCAAGAATCATTTTGTTGAGTTATTCTCCTTCCTAGATGTGTTACTGGCCATGTTACTGTTAAAGTAATATTTTTAAACTATGTAATTGCCAGAGCAGTACTACAAGAAATGAATGTGGGAAAACTTGTCTAGTTTAATGACTTTCACAATCAGTGGAGACCAAGGGAATCAAACTTATGACTGTAAGATTAAGCTCATTAGAAGTTCATAGGTGTAGTTTTTTGAGCTATAATACTAACCTGCTACCCAGTGTCACAAAAGATAGAATCAATTTTAATCACTATGTTTTAGCAACTTCTAAACTTCGCTGATAACAGGCATACTGGTGGGTCAGCTAGATAATTAGTAAGATTGTGGTTTGTCATCTCAGTGTCTTATGCCTGGGGCAGCTGGCATTCAGCACTTCATATAATTTTTAGTGCACATTTACTGCTCAAAGTTAACTCATTGTAAACAGAGAATAATGCCACAGTTGTGATAGTAACAAGGAAGTGAATACCATCTAAGAATAAGTCCAGGACTTCCTCACTGGTCTTATTAACTGGACTTGGTAGGATAGATTTGATATATTCTTCATGATGAAAACCAGTAGTTTGGAAACCATTATTGTAGTTAACAGCTTGAATAAAGGCTAAACCTTTTACATTTTCAAGTCAATATAGTGAAAAGATACAAAAAAGTATCTGTGTTAATTAAAGGACTTTTTGCATGAATTTACTTTGAGAGGGGCTCTTTAAGGAAGTGTTATGGGTAACACTTCATGGCCAGATTCTAGGACCTTATACTGAAGGATTTTAAAATTAATTGAAAGAGGGTTATGGCATTATGAAAGTGAGGAAAAGATATGCATGTGTCAACAATAAAAAAATAATTTGAAAACAAGTGACAACTGTACTGTGTTCTTTTGTATATCATTGTATATAGCCTAAGCAAAACTAACAACACACACTTGCATTATATAGACTGAATGCATACAAGTTCAAGTCACTAGTTTAAAAAATTCTAGCAAATGCATCAGCAGTAAACTTGGTGATTTATTTGATGACTGTAACAACCTATTAATATACAAATCATAGCCTGTGACAGTAGATGAAGAATATATGATATTTATGTTTATAAACCATTTAATATAGAGCACAATAATGGATGGGTCTATATTATAGTTTATTACTAGGAATATTTAAGAAGATGTGTGCATTATTCTGATAAGCTTTACACACTTCATTCTGTGCAGGCAAACAAATAATTATAAGTTTTTTTTTTTTTTATTTAAGTGGGAAGTCGTATAGTATTCCTAACATTAATTATTCTAATGTCAGACCACACAAAAGTGACCCTTTTCTCTAATTACCAGTGACCTGGATTATGCAAGGTATGCATACAAACTTCTCTCTGGTATCCAACATAGTTTGCAGCCGTCTTGATGTCCCACTTTATAGTAACTGTACTGCCTCCTATATGCTGCCTGTTTACAGCAATGATACTCATTTTTTTGATTGAGTATTTGACTAATTGGCTGTGGAGTTTTAAATGAAACTCTGTACAATATGATTTGCATTTAGTAATGTCCCCAGCCCAATGAATGAGTTGACTGGAATTAAATTATTTTTCCTGAATGAGCCATTGGTTTCCAGTGTATGACATACTTCCTTCATTTGGAACTCCCTTTCTCTACTCCTCCCCTTATGAAATAAATTATAAACTCTTGTCTACCTGCTTGTAAATTAATCTCATGTGAACTAGGGATCCCAGCCCCCCTGACAAAAGCACTTATTGTCTTAATTGCCTCAATGTAATATGAGGAGGTAGCAATATTTTATTTTCTATGTGAATCCCTCTGACATGAAGGATCTGATCAGTCTCATTTCTGTTCCACTAGCATGTAATGCTCTTCCACATCGGAATACATGAATTATGCATTCTGGCCACTTGTGCAATAAATGAACATGGAATTTCCATACCCCAGGAAGAGAAAACAGATAAATAAACATTCAGCATTTCATAAAAGTAGCAGTTGTAATTATGAGACAAAATATCATTTAAGCAAACAGTGCAGAAACAGATTAAAGAAATGCAAGCCCACCTTTTTGTATAAACCTAATGGATGTGCACCTTATAGATTTTTCGACACGAGAATAAACACCAGTGCACCTTATTAAGGCACTAATGAATGAGATATAACTAGCTTGATAACAGTATTCACAAGGTAAACCTGAACACACTGCAGTGCTGTAACATGTCTGTACTGTCATGTCCAACCAAAGCTTCAGTGTCATCTTACTGAATTACATTCATCTCAGTGTATCAAGACACATTTAAAGTTTTTAATCTCATTTTATTTTTACTGACCGAGACATTATTTAAAATATTTAACTTATCAGTGTAGTTGATGTGCTACTACAATTGAAATTGTTAACCAGGAAATTAAATGTAGAATTAATGTTTAATGATGGTGTGATGCCCCTGCGCTGGCTCAGTAATCAAGCAGTTTCATTCCTCACCACTGGCAACAGCTAGGGGATGTACACATTGGGAGGATGACAAGTACACACAAAGTAACTTGCAATTTCCCTTAAGAGCACACAGAGATCACAGTCAGTTGAGTGTTGGCTTCTCTCTCTTTCTCCAGATCCCCAATAAGACTCCCCACTGGCACAGCTATATGGTTAAGATCAAAGCTGAGGGGCCAAGCCAAGACCTTCACCGCCCTCTCTGTCCAACCAGTGCTTTGTGTCCCTGCCCAAGTAGCTGACACACACACACTTTGAGATTTGGTTTCTATGCAAACACACACACACACACACACACACACACACACACACACACACACACACACACACACACACACACACACACACACACACACACACACACACACACACACACACACACACACACACACACACACACACACCCCTGGGGAAGGATGGCACAGATTTGCCCCTTCTGTCCAGACTATAAGGTAGTTTTCACTGCCACCAACCCCTTCCTATCACCTACTATAAGGCCCTTACAAAGGGTGTCCAATTCTACTGTGTAATGTTACTATTATCCAAACAGTAGTTTTAACCAAGAGCAAGGCTATTTAGGAGTGGCCTGTACAGTGTCACCAATGACATGTGCAAGTTCTCTAAGAGCTTAACTATGTCTCACAAATATCAGCCACAAAGATAGGTTTAAACATATTTAATAATAAATAATAAAAGAACAAGACAATACTCAATAACTCAACACAGTTACTTCAGAGTTCAAAATCACAGGAAATATTTTAAAACCACATTCTAGGACAGTCTCAAATAAATACAGAAAACATCTAAACTAAACCTGTAAATGGTTCATCTTCAAGGACCATGCTATACTTATCAAAAGTATCAGAATGCGTCAGAGATTTGGGATGCATGACTAGGCTTAAAAAGGCCCTTATGATCATTAGCCTAGTAAACACCTATGAACCTATGAACCTAATCTTTACTATATTCCTATCTATATCTAAGAGAGATCCTATTCCCTGAATCTCACTTACAGACAAGGCAAGCACAGATGATGATGATGATGAGTGGATGTTCTTGCTAGGTCCAAGACAAAATATAAAATGCACAGTCTCTCTCTGAGAGAGTTCTTAAATCAGTATCACATATTACTGCTGGAGCAGCTTGGATGACATCCTTCTTTGTCACCTGACTTCAGTTCCTAGGCTAAACAGAAACTTAACAGAATGTAACACCTCTGTGTAAAAAATATAAATCTCTCAGAATTGTGCAGCTGCTAGGAAGTTATAAAACAATAAAACACTTTTTATATTTTAAACCTAGTAACTACTTCTCTCCAAAACAATAGAAAAACCTTCTAGCTCTAGACATCCTGTCTCCTTGCTGCATTGAAACTAACTTGTAAAGCACATCGTAAAGCATTTAATTTCAACGTATGTTCTTGAAGTTGTGTATGTCAGTCTTCTATGTTCCAGCAGGGCATGGGCATGCTGTGGTTACATTCTTGAATCTCAGTATATAACATACAGTTCTGTATAAATCTTATCAATATTCACAAATGACATAGAATTATTTACAAAATTCCAGATAGCTGGGCTGGCAGTGTCACACCACCCCTAAAAAAAACTCAAGCTAGTTTTTCAAGTGTCCCTTCAGAAACATTGCTTGAGAGGGTTGAGCCTATCTGAGAATACCTTACCCCATCCCCTGTCTTGACAGCCCACCTACGTTGGCATTGTTAAACCCACTGCGGTGCTGCACTGTCATATCAAATGCTTGCAACCCTAGGCTCCACCTTAGTAACTTGGCATTTTGCTGGCTGGCTCAAAGTAGCCATGTTAAGGTATTGTGGTCTGTAACTAAATTTAATTCCCTTCCATAAAGAAAAGGCTAAAGTTTCTGCAGTGCTCACACTATGGCTAGACATTCCTTTTCTACAGCTACATAGCATTCCTCCCTGGGTTGGAGCCTACAACTGAGATATACCACTGGGTGCTCTTTTTTCTCTGAGTAAATCTGGCAAAGTACAACCCCCACCCCATGGTTTAAAGCATCCACCTGCACAGCAAATTATTTACTGTAATCTGGACTGCTAACACAGGGGGTCCTCCCAAAGCTCATTTAAGCTTCTGGAATGCCTGCTCACATGCTGGGGTCCACACTACCTTATCTGGCCTGTTTTACCTTGTCAGGTCTGTGAGGGGAGCAGCTATGGTACTATAATTGGGGACAAACTTTCTGTAGTACCCTGCTGTCCCTAAGAATGCCCTCACCTGTTTTTGGTAACAGGGGCAGGCCATGCCTGAATGGCTTTCACTTTGGCAGGTCTTGGCCTGATCTTACCTCTCTCCATTCTATATCCCAAGTAGGAGACCTCTGCCATACCCACCTGACATTTGCTGGGCTTAATGGTCACCCCTGTCCTCTGTAGTCTGCCCAGCACCTCCCTGGCATGCTGAAGATGCTCTGCCAGTAATGGTTGTAGATGGAAATATCATCTAGGTAAGCAAGGGCAAACCCTCCTGCTCCTGATAGGATATGATCTACCAGCCTCTGGAAAGTTGCTGGGGCATTTTTCACCCGAAAGGGTATCTTCATAAACTCCTACAAGCCAAAAGGAGTCACAAAGGCTGACCTTTCTCTAGCAATGGGAGTTAAGGGCACCTGACAGTAATCCTTGGTAAGATCAATAGCGGTAAGACACTTAGCCCCACCCAACTGCTCTAAGGCTTCATCTGTCCTAGGCATGGGGTAAGCATCTGACTCTGTGTGACTATTTAATTTCATGTAGTCCATACAGAACCTGGTTCTGCCATCCTTCTTCAGTACCACACCACTTGGGAGGCCCAGGGACTGCTGGACACCTGAATTACACCTAGTACCAACATTTCCTGTATCTCCTCCCTAAGAGTCTGTTTGCCTCTCTCAGGCACCTTATAAGGGGCCTTCTTAATAGACCTTTGGGATCCAGTATCCACATGGTGCTGCACCAGGTGGGTGCACCCTGGTTTTCCAGTGAACATGTCCCTAAACACCTGTAACACTACTCGGATTTCTCAAACCTGGGTAGGGGATAGCTGCTGGGACATTGCTACCTCTTCCACTGAAGTGTCACTCCGAGTCTCACTGAGGAGATCAGTCACCAGATCCCCTCAGACTCCTCCTGCCATCCACTGCAAATAGCACAAGGGCCTCCCGATCATGGTAAGGTTTCATCATGTTAACATGGTACAATTTGTGCCCCTGCCTCCTGCCTAGCAGTTCTACCATGTCGTTAACATCACTGGCCTTCCTTACCACCTTGTAGGATTCTTCCCAAGCTACCTGCAGCTTGTTGTGTCTATTTGCCCCACTCCCTCCTAAACTTGTCTGCAAATGCCTGTAGCATCATCTTGAGTGTAGAGTTTAACCTCTCAATAAGACCATTAGTCTGGGGATGTTGGGGGTGGTCTTTAGGTTCTTCACCCCACAGTGCTTCCACAGACAAGCCAGCAGGTTTGACATAAAAGTGGCACCTCTGTCAGTCATTATTTCGTTTGGGAAACCTACCCTACTGAAAATCTCTAACAAAGCATTTGCCACCTTTTCTGCCTCAATGGAGGACAATGCCACTGCCTCAGGGTATCTGGTAGTATAATCTACGACCACTAGGATATGCCTCTTCCCTGTGGAACTTGGTTACTCAGAGGCACTCAGTCCAAACTCCTCACAGGTATGGCAAGTGACAAGGCCCAAAAAACAAGACAAATGTAAGAAATAGGGCCACCACCAAATGGGTTGTTGCCAAATAGGTATAAATTTATTAAATAAACATATCCAAACAACTGAAGGTGTCAAATACTCAGAAGCCCCACAATATCCATAGCTACCCTCTGAATTGCTCCTCAATCACAGGCAAAAGCATCAAAGGAGCTTTCACCTTGACTCCTGCCTTGCCTACATTTTGGCACTGCTCACAGGTACTGCAGTACGCTGTTTAATCTCTGAAAATCCCAGGCCAATAAAAGCTCTGCATACTATGTCTCTTTGTATGTTTTATGCCCATATGACCTGTCTGACAGGAATGAGAACTATTACCTGCTGCCCTACAGCATACTCTGTAACTGGAGCATTCCTGTCATACCAGACCTTGCTCTGCTATTGGGCTTCTACCAGATTCCCCTGAGCCAGGCCCATGAGTTCCCTGTGCCTTGTCCTAAGGTTTAAGACATATGCCACAATAGATTCCTTGTGGGATTCACACTCACACTCCCACTCATCTTGCATCAGATCTAGAGGTCCCCTCACCATATGCCCATACAACATCTCAAAGGGTGAAAAACCTGTAGATTCCTGGAGAACCCCTCTGTAAGCAAACAACAAATGGGGAAAATATTTGCCCCGGTCCCTCTTAAACTGGTCTGCAAATGCCTGTAGGATCATCTTGAGTGTAGAGTTTAACCTCTCAACAAGACCATTAGTCTGTGGATGTAGGGGGTGGTCTTTAGGTTCTTCACCCTACAGTGCTTCTACAGACAAGCCAGCAGGTCTGACATGAAAGTGGCGCCTATGCCAGTCAGCATTTCTTTTGGGAAACTTACCCCATTGAAAGTCTCTAACAAAGCATTTGCCACCTTTTCTGCCTCAATGGAGGATAATGCCACTGGCTCAGGGTACCTGGTAGCATAATCAACGACCACTAGGATATGCTTCTTCCCTGTGGAACTTGTGGTACTCGGAGGCTTCACAATATCCATAGCTACCCTCTGAATTGCTCCTCAGTCACAGGCAAAGACATCCAAGGAGCTTTCACCTTGTCGCCTGCTTTGCCTACCTTTTAGCATTGCTCACAGGTCCTGCAGTACCCTGTTACATCTCTGGAAATCCCAGGCCAATACAAACTCTGCATAATACTTCTCTTTGTATGTTTTATGCCCATATGACCTGCAAAGGGAATATCATGGACTATGGCTAGAAGTGCCAGATGATAGGCTCTAGGCACTACACACTACTGTATTCTCACACCCTCTAGCCCTCCCTCAGGAGTCCACTCTCTATATAGTAACCCTTTGCCCCAATATAGAGATTCCCCCTTCCCTTACGAATCAAGTGCCTCACTAGCGACCTCCCTCAGATCTTGTAATGTACAGTCTGAGAGCCGAGCCTGTCTCAATTCTCTCTTAATAATCCTTCCAAGTTCCCCTTCCACAGGACATCTAGTATCCTCTGACAGCAGTGCCTCACTGTCAGCCTGGGTACTACTACTCACCTCTACCTTTGCAGTCACTCTGTCCAAGGGAACATCAGTACTCAAAAGCAGCTGTGGCTCACCTTAAGTCTCACTGCTACAGGGAAGCTCCCTCCCTGAAGTAACCACCTCACCAGTCCTGGTTGAAAGTTTGCAGTCTGTCTGGTTTTCCCCAGGCTACCAGACCCACAGGCCTGTCTCCAAGCCTGACTGCATGCAACTGTATGCACACAGGGTATTACATTATCAAAATCATTCCCTATCAGGACATCTGCAGGGATATCCTCAAACACACCTACATGCTTGCTTCCTTTTCCACCCTCCCAGTCAAGGTGAACCCTAGCCAAAGGTATTTAGAATGGGGTCCCTCTTAAGGCTCTGACTGGAGTAGACTGCCCAAGGAAGTAGTGCTCCTCTTTAACCATTGCAGGCTTCACAATGGTTAGGTCAGTGGCTGTGTGTCTCTTAGTACTAGCCTCTTTCACATTCACTAAGATAGGATATAACCTCTTGTGGTAGTTTGGTACCCTTGTTGTCTCAAGGCAACCTACTGCTGGCATTTTGTCATTCCCACTTACTGGCTCTCCCACCTTTTGTTCTCCACCTTGCCTCCATTGACATCTATATACTATATGGCCCCACTGGTTGCATTTAAAACATTTAAACCTTGGTCCTGGTCATGTACCTGGACTAGTGGCTTCCTCTCCTACTGGTGGACTCTGTTGGGACTATCTGGGCTGCCCACCATGAATTCCCTTAGACTCATGAGCAGCACTGTGTATCCATTTCCTGTGCAGTGATGTCTTGCTAGCTAGGTATAGGTCTCCCTTCTTCCTCATCTGCAGTAGTGCATTGTCTATCAGGTGACCAGATTCTCATGTCCTCAGTCAAAGTGCTAAGGGCTTGTTCCCTTACCAAAAGGTCTGCCAGCCCTTCAGAAGTTGTGACCTGACATCCACTCACCCACCTATGAAAATAAGCGCTTAGTTCAGCAATATATTTACAAATACTTTAATCTGCCTTGCGTCTATGCTCATGAAACTTTTTTCTATAAGCTTCAGGTGTTAAAGTATTCTAGCAAACACATTTTGACTGTATTATAATTTGAGCAATCTGTATCAGACAGTTTAGAAATTGCAGTTACAGCTTTACTATGGAGTAAGGGGGTCAGGAACCATACCCAGAGCCTTTGGTCAACATTATACTGTTTAAATACCCTCTCAAACATATGAATAAAACTATAAAAATGATCCTTCCCTGTAAATTGTGGAAGAAATTTACTGACCGTTGTTATTTCTGGGGTTCGGTTATTCCCTTCCCCATTACCTTCATGATTCTGGTGAAGACTCAGCATCTCCTTTTCATGTTGCCCTGCCTTTCATTCTCCTCAGCTTCCAGGCATCACAGTTTCTCATTTTCCTCAGCCTTCAAATGTTGCAGTTTCACATTTTCCTCAGTCTCTAGACATCTCAGTCTCTTTGCCTCTTCTATTTCCAAATGTTTGGCCTCCAGCTGAAATCTCTTTAACTCCAGATGGATTTTTAAGTTCTCTGTGAAAAGGTTAAACTGTCCATTTTCTGAGAGTTGTACATCTCCTAGGCAAGTCTGATTGTCCCCCTGGTTGCTATGCTGTGATGCAGCCATGACTAAAGTTTCAATCTTTCTGCCTTAGTCAGGTTGACATGCATCAGTCCTTTAGCCTGTCACATCTCAGCCAACTGGCCCTTTGTCAGCTTGCCATACTCCTCAGCTGATGTGCTTGCCTGCTCTCCCTGACTAACTAAGCTAACAAAAAAATAAAACAATTGTGATATGAACACTGAATGTTCACTATTGATTGAGAGTGCAAACACCTTCAGTGACCACTGTACACAGGGTACAAGAATTCAATATCCACACCACTACAAGCCAATTAATATGTGATGTGGTTAACTCACCACTGTCAACCAATTAATATGTGATGTGGATGTCCCACCACTGCAAACCAATTAATATGTGATGTCCCTGCACTGGACCAGTAATCAAAGAGCCTCAGTCTTCACCACTGGCAACAGCTAGGGGATGTACACATTGGGAGGATGACAAGTACACACACAGTAAAGTGCAATTTCCCTTAAGAGCACCCAGAGATCACAGTCACTCTGGGGCTGGTTTATCCCTCTTTTTCTAGATCCCCAATAAGACTTCCCACTGGCATAGATATAGGGTTAAATATCTCAGCTGAGGTGCCAAGCCTAGACCTTTAGCACCCTCTCTATCCAACCAGTGCTTCGCTTCCTTGCCCAAGTAGCTGACACACACAAACTTTGAGATTTGGTTTCTGTGCAAACACACACACACACACACACACACACACACACACACACACACACACACACACACACACACACACACACACACATACACATACACCTGCGGAAGCCTGGCACAGGTTTACTAGCTATACACACTTCTGCCCAGACTGTAAGGTGGTTTCCACTGCCACCAGCCCTTTGTTATCATCTACTATAAGGCCCTTACAAAGGGTGTCCAGTTCTACTATGTAATGTTACTATTATCCAAACGGTAGTTTTGACCAGAAGCAAGGCTATTTAGGAATAGCCTGTACAGTGTCACCAAATACATATGCAAGGACTCTCAGAGCTTAAATATGTCACAAAGATAGGTTTAAATATATTTGATAATAAATAAAAGAATAACTCAACACAGGTACTTCAGAGTTCAAAATCACAGGAAATATTTTAAAACAACATTGCAGAACAGTCTCAAATAAATGCAGAAAGTATCTAAAATAATCTTTACTATATTCCTATCTATATCTAAGAGAGATACTATGCCCTGAATCTCACTTACAGACAAGGCAAGTGCAGATGATGATGATGAGTAGATGTTCTTGCTAGGTCCAAGACAAAATACAAAATGCACAGTCTCTCTCTGAGAGAGTTCTTAAATCGATATCAAATATTACTGCTAGGTCAGCTTGAATTATATCCCTCTTTGTCACCTGACTTCAATTCCCAGGCTAAACAAAAACTTAACAGAATTGAACACCTCTGTGTGAGAAATACATATATCTCAGAACTGTGCAGCTGCTAGGAAGTCATAAAGCAATAAAACACTTTTTACATTTTAAACCTATTAACTACTTATCTCCAAGAAAGTAGGAAAAAGAACTTCTGTCCTAGACATCCTTTCTCTTTGCTGCATTGAAACTAACTTTTATAGCACATTGTAAAGCACATAATTTCAACTTATTTTCTTGAAGTTTTGTAGATTAGTTGTCTATGTTCCAGCAGGGTATGCTGTGGCTACATTCTTAAAGCTCAGTACATAACATACAGCTCTGTATAAATCATATCGATATTAACAAATGACATAGAAATTCCAGATAGCTGGGCTGGCAGTGTAACAGATGGTAAGGAGCCTGTGGGTGAATATATATTAAAAAGACAAAGTTGTTTTACTCCATCTTTATACACCATGATATCACTTTTGAAAAGTTATGTGAAATAGACATGAAGAATGTGCTAAAATGAAAATCTGATAATGTTTTCTAATTTAAACAGTGAACACAGGCAGTGATTCGGGGACATTTTAGCAGACAAATTATGAGGTATTATGAAGCTAGATAAAACGTGGACATTGCAATTATGAAAGTATAGACTCCATGAGTAGCATATACAACTTGTTAAGCAGTACATCTTTTTTATGAACAAATACACTTTAATGAAATAAATATAAGCTATAGGAATGTCAATTTATTTTTACAGGGATTATTATTTCAAGGGTATGCTAATAAAACCACTTATGAATTTCTGAAAGTAAAGTATCTTACAATATAACAATTACTGATGACATGAGTGTGGTATATTGAAGATTTATTCATGGTTGGTGGGATTTAATCATGAGGGAGATGCCCGAGTGATTAAACAAAGCCAACCATGGGTAAATCTTCATTATACAATGACCCCCCATTAATATTTCAAAATGTGCATGCTAATTGGTCAGCGTACACATTGTAAATCAGACATACTTTTTCCATTAGTATAAGTCTTTTTTTACACCAACGGAGAATGCAAGATCTCTATTGCTTTTTGCACACTGTCTCGCTACATTAAAGGAATTTAACATAGCGAGACAGCTTTAAAAAAAGTAACGGAGATCTTCCTTTCTCCATTGCTTTTTTTAAAGCTGTCTCGCTATGCTAAACTCCTTTAACATAGCGAGACATTTTGTAAAAAGCAACAGAGACCTTGCTTTCTCTGTTGCTTCCACCCACAACTCTGATGTACTGCGTAAGCATATGCATGCGCAGTACATGAGATCTGCCGCAGAATACCAGACAGCTGCGGAAGGGCAGCAAGGATGCGTTATGCAATGCCATTATTTAAGAAAAGTAATTATTTTTTGCTTAAATAATGTCATTGTATAATAGCAATAACCCACTTCTGGGTGTGGGTAATGCTGGATTTACCCACGGTTGTCTTTGTTTGGCCACTCGGGCTTTGCCCTCATGACCAAACCACACCAGCCATGGGTAAATTCAGCATTACCCACATCCAGGCGTGGGTTACTGCTTGGTGTAACTCATTTTAAGCCTTTTAGTTTAAGCACTTGGGCTTCAAACCAGTTGTTTTACATTAAGAAGGTGTGTGGTCTGCACTGTAGTGGCAGAACAGGTAGCTTACATACTTCTAAGTTGGGAACTGCTGATTGAGGGCTCAGTGTCTGTTATTCTAAAAGTGTATTAATTCTGGTTTAAGCACTTGGGCTTCAGGCCAGTTATTTTACATTAAGAGGGTTCATGGTCTGCACTCTTGAGGGAGGAGAGGCTGGACTCTGCACTTCTGAGCTGGGAATTTCTGGTTAAAGGCTTATAGTGCCTGCATATTTGAACTGCTTCTTACTGAAATTGGTACACCTTGTTTGCTGTAGCATAGACTAGATCCAGGCCTGCTGACTCTAGCTTTGTTTGTATAACTTGAGCACTAATCCAGGCATTCTTTAAAGTATTCAATTGTATTTATTACTGCTTGGTAGTAACTTGATTAAAGTGTAGCTATCATTCTAAGTCTTTTGGATTAAGCACTTGGGCTTCAGACCAGTTGTTTTACATTAGGAAGGTTTGTGGCCTGCACTGTGGTGGCAGGACAGGTAGTTTACATCCTTCTAAGTTGGGAACTGCTGATTGAGGGCTCAGTGTCTGTTATTCTAAAAGTGTATTAGTTCTGGTTTAAGCACTTGGGCTTCAGGCCAGTTATTTTACATTAAGAAGGTTCATGGTCTGCACTCTTGTGGGAGGAGAGGCTGGACTCTGCACTTCTGAGCTGGGAATTTCTGGTTAAAGGCTTATAGTGCCTACATATTTGAACTGTTTCTTACTGAAACTGTTACACCTTGTTTGCTGTAGCATAGACTAGATCCAGGCCTGCTGAATCTAGCTTTGTTTGTATGCTTGTTATTTGCTTGTTATTTCCCAGAAATGCTAATTCCACCTAAAACGCGGCTTTTCAGTGCTTCTGTGGATCCCTAGTGATATCTGCATTGCTTACTGTACTTATTTCCTTGTTTGTCATTTTTGCATTTAAGTTACCTGTAACACATTGCATTTAAGTTACCTGGCACTTGCTCACTAAAGCAATTATATAAGTCAGCACTAAAGAATTAAAAGTACTACACCCTCACAAACTCCCCTTGAGTACCTTGTTCCCCAGTGGCCCTTTTTTGCAATTATAAAGGAATTCCCAATACTATTCTAGCATGTCCAAGGGTCAGTTGCCAATCTCCTCTCCGGTCCAGCTGGTGAATCTGGGAATCTTGAGGCAATGTTACAACTGTCTCATGTACACAGACAACCCTCTCCTCCTCCCAACAAATTCCAACACATGTGAGAGATGCAACCATATAGCCAAACTGGAAGCGAAGCTCTCTCAACTCGGTACTGGCGTAACCAGTCAGGAGGAGAAGGAAACCACACTCACTACAATTCCAGTCTCACATAGACCTACCACGACAGCAAACCAAACACATAAACACACAAAAACATACTCGGAGGCTCTAAATAAACATCTGCCTAAGAAGTAGAGACCTCCAAAACAGACACCCAAGCAACCTCTACCCCAAAACAAAACACATGCAACACATATCTCACAAAGCCAGTGTGTCGAACAGTCACAGCCCTTAAGGCTAAACAACACACCTGATACACTTGTAATAGGTGACTCTATCATCAGGCACACTGACGTCCTGCTCACCAGGCTGAACAAGGAGAAGGTCACAGTGAGCTGCCTGTTGGGCGCTAGGATCCACCACATAACACAAGCACTCAGGTCACTCCAAGGCAAGTACAAATATGACTCGGTCATTGTCCATGCTGGTGTGAATGACCTGAGACGTACCTCCCTGGACTACATGAAAAGACATAGAGGAGCTCTCTGAGCATGTAGCCCAGGCCGGTATGACCCTGACCTTGAGTAGCATCTTACCCTCACCAAGAATGATGCCACAATATGAAGACAAGATGATCAATTTCAACAATTGGCTTAAGTATTGGTGTCATTCAAAGGGGATCCAATGCCTGTCAGCCTGGGATAACATGCTTGACAAACCACAATGCTTCGCTAGGGACGGCTATTGGCAAAGGCTCTTGCTTCCCCCATAGTGTCTTTTTTAGGCAAGGCTCAAAAGACAAACCCACCTCCATAGGTATCACAAGGGATAAGAAACTAAGAGTAATGCTACTCAACGCCAGAAGTCTAAACCTCAAGATGCACACACTCAAAACTCTCCTTAGCATGGAAAACATCGATATCTGTGCAGTAACAGAAACCTGGTTCAAGGCTCCCGAGAGCACCCCAGCACTACCAGGTTATACCTCATACCATGCTTTTTGGCCCCAAAACTTGGACTGAACCACAAAAGGAGGGGGAGTATCAATATTCGTCAAAGATACCCACATCTCCAGGTTGGTGGCACAGCACGAAGCATCAGAGACTATCCATGTGCAACTAACAGTGGGTATAACTGCCTTCCAGTTTATAGCCTGCTACAGACCACCCTCCCAAACCCAGGAACCCCACTCAGCCTTCCTGAGAACACTGGAAAATATGAAGGTCTCTCCAAACGCCATTATATTGGGTGACTTTAACTACCCAAACATAGACTGGGAGCATTACTCTAGCTCCAACACCATAGCCCAAAGGTTCCTAGAATTTATAAATTCAAATGCTATGGAACAACTTGTTACCACTCCCACAAGAGGGGAAAACATACTGGACCTGGTCATCACCAACATGGGGACTCTATGCTCCAGACCAGAAGTGTATCCCTCATTGGTAAGATCAGACCATAAACTAATCTCACTGGATATTCACATCCCGACCCCACCCCCTGCCCAGAAAACCACAGTGAAAAACTTCTCTAAAGCAAATTTCACACTCCTCAAAACTGAGGTGGAATCCTTCAAAGCCCCCGAGCCTGTGGAAAATACGGCCCAGACCACAGAATCCTTTATAAATGCATTATATGAACACCTTCAGGAATGCATGGATCATGCAATCCCAAATAAAACCAAGACTCAATCCTCCAAAGGCAGGCGTCCTGTCTGGTGGACCCCAGCCATAAACAAACTATACAATAGAAGGAGGAAGCTACTACATGATAGAGCAAAATCCCAAAAAGGGAAGGCATCTCTGATCACTATTAGCAAAAAACTATGGGCACTCATAAAATCGTCTAAGGCCAGCTTCGAGAGAAAAATTGCACAGGACACTAAGGATAATCACAAGGCTTTCTTTAGTTATGTTAGGAACCTGGGTGGGAATTCCCAGATATGCTCAGAATTACTCCAAAATGACAAAAAATACATCGAACCCACAGACATTGCCAACATCCTAGCTGACAGATTCAGCATAAACTTCTCCCCCCCTCCCCACCAAAAGGGCAAATATCTATCCCAGCAGAGTGCTGCCTCCCTGACATCTCAGATGCACAGGTAAGAGCCATCCTCTCCAAAAGCAAAAAACACAGCATCAATGGGACCAGACGGTGTCCCGGGCTGCGTCCTACATGAACTCCAAGAAGAGCTAAACCCAAACATAAAACTACTGTTCAATCTCAGCCTTACTACAGGATATGTACCAAAAGAGTGGCGTACAGCAACAGTCGTCCCTCTCCACAAAGGTGGTGCCTCAACGGATCCTGGAAACTATCACCCCATAATCCTGACTAGCTTGGTCTGCAAAGCTATGGAAAGGATCATCATGGACCTCATAAATAAAGATATTGGGTACCTACAGACACTGGATCCAACCCAATTCGGCTTTGTTAAGGGCAGATCCTGCCTCTTAAACCTGGTTGATTTCTTTGAAACTGTCACCAAGGCCATTAACGAGGGGAAGGTAGTCCACACAGCCTACTTGGACCTTGCAAAAGCCTTCGATACAATACCCCACTCGGGCATTATAGATAAGCTCACCAGCTTAAATATAAACCCCTATGTCACTAGATGGGTTGCAAACTGGCTCAAGGACAGAACCCGCATGGTTAGAATTGCTGGAGCCATGTCAGACTCCAAACCAGTTACAAGTGGCATCCCACAAGGCTCAGTCCTGGGACCTCTCTTGTTTGGTATATGTTTCTCGGAGGTACAGGCCAACACGGAAGGACTGTGGCTGACCAAGTTCGCAGATTACTGCAAACTGGGCGCCATAATCGACTCTCCAGCCGACACAAGCATCCTTCAAAAGGGCCTCATAGAAACAGACAACTGGTGCCAGAGCCATGGCCTCAAGCTAAACGCCAAAAAGTGTATAGTCATCCCCTTTGGCAAAAACAAAGTGCCCACAAATTGCCACATAGGTGGTAATCCATTAAGTACAGAAGAAGTAATTAGTGACCTGGGGACCCAAGTTTATAGCAATCTCTCATTTGACAACCACGTGGCCAAAGTGGTTAGAAAAACATTTTATATAGCCCACCTAATCATGAAGGGATTGACATCTAGATCAGAGGAGGTCATCGTGCCTCTTTACTCATCCCTCATCAGGCCCATAATTGAGTACAATGCCCCTTTTGGGATGTATCTTACCAGACACCTGCAGCAACTGGAAAGACCCCAAAAGTACCTCACCAAGAGGATCAAAGGGCTCAAACAGATGCCATATGTTGCCCTGTTAAAGAAACTCCAGCTCTACTCAGTGGCATACCACCTGCTCAGAGGCGATCTGTGCCTGACGTATAAAGCCATATCCAACCCGGAATTAATGGACATGCTGCACCTCAGAAAATCCAAATCCCATCGTGCTATGCGCTTGAGAGACTTGAACCTCAGCACTGAAATAAATAGGACATGCTGGAGGGACCGATTCATAACCCAGAGGCTCCCTTCAGTCTGGAATAAAATCCCAGTCCAGGTTAGGCAGAGTCCCTCATTGACTCTCTTCAAGGGGAATCTTGATGAGTGGATGGGAGATTGTAGGTTTACCCTGGGTATCACTTCTGTGTCACTGTTAGACAGAGGCACAGTATACTAACCTCGAAAAAGGGCATAGAAAAATTTATTTAAAATGTGTGGCGAAAGCCAAACACACTCGGGCTAGGCTTATAAATGCCCTAGGGCAGATAGCCTAGTATGAACCTATGAACCTATGAACTAATTCTTCCAACATGACATCCACTTTCCTATAGGAGATTTTTTTTTTTCATTTAAACTGATTTTGCTATAAGTGTCAGCATATAACAATGTGAACATTTTGTTAGTATACATATTGTGATTCATAATGACAAGGCCTCCGCCTTTGTCAGGTTTCATACCCCTTAGTTCAGCATTGTTACATATTTCTTTCAGTAACATAATTTCATCTTTGTTAATATTACTGCCACAATCCCTTTCAGCCCTTTTTGTCTTAAACATATTCCTAATGTCATTCTCACACATTTTTTTCAAAAATCTGAACAGTAGGATGTAAGGTAGGGTTGAATACACTTAACTTCTTACATGATTTACTTTCACCAGATATTTTATTTATCCCTTTAAAATAAAATTCAAAGTTGAGTTTCCTTATGTATAGTTTTAGAGTTATTAATACTTCACCTAGTGATGCTCTCTTAGTAGTAACAAAAGACAGCCTTTTTTCAAATAAATCAGCTACCAAATGTTAAATTCAACATCACTATAGTTATAGACCTTGCAATCACCACTTTTGTTATTTATAATATTGTATGTAGCGGCACCAACATTCAGTTTCATCATTTAATATATGTAATTTAATATCTGTTCCCCCTTCCCCTCCCTTTCCCCCTCGTATACGTAGAGTATCTGTAATTGTAGTACACCTCCCCCTCTCTGATTCCTCAGCCTCTCAGACCTCCTCATAGGAGGGAATTCTAAAGGGTTGGGGGTATATTCCACATTGTCAGCATTTACATTCATGTTGTTAACATTCTGTATAGCATTATTGTCCTCTCTTGAAACTCTTAGTGCCCCAAAGGGGGTAAAGGATAAGCTGTATGCTGTCCATATTCTTGTTCATCTCTTATTAGTTTATTAGTTTTCCTTTGTTTTAGTTTGGTTATAGTCCCATCTACCCTTTCAAACACTCTAAAATAGTCTTGTTGTTTAGCCTCAAATAACAAATCAGTGTGTATACTGTGATCAATAGTTTTTATTTTGCCAAGCTATTCTTTCATTTTCCTATCATTGTCTCTTATTAGACGTTGCAAAAGTTCACACCCGTGCTTATTAAATAGCTCCAATAGTTCTAAATGTAACAAAGAGTCTCTTACCAGACCTGAGGGAAGTTATTTTCAGTAATACCTCATGATGCTGGGATTGATTGGTTTTGCCAATATCTTTGTCAATATACCTCTTTAAGCCATGACTGTATTTTAACAGTTAGAACCTTGATGGAATTGGTACTGGGCACCAACATTATTACATTTGAATAACAGCTGTTTAAGCAGGGTAAAGAAGTAGCAATGGGGGCAGCGTGTGCCACCATATTTGCCAATATTGTGTTAGCATTTTAGAAAGGGAAGTTATTTTTAACAGTGCCTTTCCAGAATGCTGGACATTCTATGGCCGTTACTTGGATGACATCATTATTTTATGGAAGAGGGATGTAGACAATTTGAATAAATTTTTGGTTTTCATTGAAAATAGTACAGAATTTTTAGAATTTACACATGCAATTAGTATGCAAGAAGTTAATTACTTAGATATAGCTATTAGGAAAGATGTGGAAATTAACCAATTTACATTCACAATATTCAGAAAACCTATATATTCTAACACCCTCTTACATTATCACAGCTGTCACCCCCTTTATCAAAAGAAGTCCTTAGTGATGGGACAAGGGGTGCAGCTAGCTAGAATGGAGTCTGACTTTGATGAATTCCTACAACAATTTTTACTTATGATGTCCCTAATGCTATTGGAACCAACACAGTATTCAAGAACCATAGCTCTAGGGAAGTCTCTAGCCTTTACTACTTCCTCATATTATAACTGTGGACAAGCATCTACCCCTTCTTCCCCATTTGGAATATTGATGTTATCAGACATCAAAATAGCTCCCTTATTTAAGCCTGTTCCTAAGAGGGGGTAGATATTTCTTCCCTCTGTTTTGTGCAACCTTTGTGGTAATGGTTTTCACAAAAAGCTCAGGGTATCCCATCTCAAGGAACATATCCTCCAATTTTCTTTTTTCAGTTTCAAAAGTTATATTATCAGACACCATCATTGTCCATCTAATAAACTGTCTCTTAACAAGACTTTTTTTTTTTGGAACAAAGGATCTTCTTCTTTCGGCTGCTCCCATCAGGGTTTGCCACAGCAGATCAACTGATTCCATTTCTTCCTGTCCTCTGCATCTTGCTCTGTCACACCAACCACCTGCATGTCCTCTCTCACCACATCCATAAACCTTATCTTAGGCCTTCCTCCTTTCCTATTACCTGGCAGCTTCATCCTTAGCATCTTTTTCCCAATATACTCTGCATCCCTCCTCAGCACATGTCAAAATCAACATAATCTTGCCTCTCTGGCTTTGTCTCCAAACCTTCCAACCTGGGCTGACCCTCTAATATACTTATTCCTAATCCTGTCCATCCTCGTCACACCCAGTGCAAATCTTAACATCTTCAACTCTGCCACGTCAAGCTCTGACTCCTGCATTTTTGTCATTGCCACTGTCTCCATCCCATATAACATAGCTGGTCTCACTACCCTCTTGTAAACCTTACCTTTCACTCTTACTGGTACTTGTCTGTCACAAATCACTCCTGACACTCTTCTCCACCCACTCCATCCTGCCTGTACTCTCTTCTTCACCTCTCTTCCACACTCATCATTACTCTGAACTGTTGATCCCAAGTATTTAAACTCATCCACCTTTGCCATCTCTACTCCCTGCATCCTCACCATTCCTCTATCCTCCCTCTCATTCACACACATATATTCTGTCTTAGTCCTGCTGACCTTCATTCCTCTTTTCTCTAGAGCATATCTCCACCTCTCCAGGGTCTCATTCACCTGTTCCCTACTCTCACTACAGATCACAATGTCATCTGCAAACATCATAGTCCACAGGGACTCCTGTCTGATCTCGTCTGTCAACCTGTCCATCACCATTACAAATAAGAAAGGGCTCAGAACTGATCCTTGATGTAATCCCACCTCCACCATAAACACATCTGTCACTCCCACTGCAGACCATACAGCTGTCACACTACCCTTGTACATATCCTGTACCACTCTTACATACTTCTCTGACACTCCCGACTTCCTCATACAATACCACAACTCCTCTCTAGGCACCCTGTCATATAGTTTCTCTAAATCCACAAAGACACAATGCAACTCCTTCTGACCTACTCTATACTTCTCCGTCAACACTCCCAGAGTAAACATCGCATCTGTAGTGCTCTTTCCTGGTATGAAACCATACTGCTGATCACTAATCATCACCTCCCTTCTTAACCTAGCTTCCACTACTCTTTCCCATAACTTCATGCTGTGACTGATCAATTTAATCCCTCTGTAGTTACTACAGCTCTGCACTTCACCCTTATTCTTAAAAATCGGTACCAAAACACTTTTTCTCCTTTCCTCAGGCATCCTCTCACTTTCCAAGATTTCATTAAACAATCTAGTTAAAAACTCCACTGCCATTTCACCTATACACCTCTATGATTCCACAGGTATGTCATCTGGACCAACAGCCTTTCCGTTCTTCATCCTCTTCATAGCTATCCTTACTTCCTCCTTGCTAATCCACTGCACTTCACGATTCACTCTCCGCACATCATCCAACCTTCAAAGGATGCATACTACTAAAATGTAGATAACTGTTTGAGAAAGTGGGTTTTCGGTAAATAGTAGAGAAAAACCCATTTTCTTTCTTCTGTAAGGTGATGTCCAGGTAAATGATGCTATTTTTTTTCCATTTGGTAAGTGAATTTCAAGAAACAGGTAGTATTATTCAAATACTCTATGAACTTGTGAATTTCATCTATGTCCCCCACCCAGTGGACAAAGATATCATCCAAATATCTGAGATATAATGAAAAGTTTTTCTCAAAAGGGGAACTGAAAGTAAAAATTGGGGAATATTGGTAGAAGATGGACAAATCAGAGATATAGTGGGTAATATCAAATAACACCACACCAGCAAATTTTGTAGAAAACACAAACCGCCAGCACTTCACCAGTAATTTCTTTATTCACAGCAATCTGGTACCTCGGCAATTCGCCTTCATGGATCACATTTAACCTGGTGCAAACATAATATATATATACACACACACTCCAAAAGCGCAAGCATCATTATCCAATTAATATATTAAGCAATTAAATGATTAAATAATTAAATAATTAAACACAATCATTCCAAAGTTTAAAGTGACCATATCCAATATACAATGAATTTTTACTAAGATATGTATAAAAATGAATAAATATAAACCTTTATACACCACATAAAATTGGAATAAATATATTAAATTATATACCGAATTCCTGATTCATGCCGTTAGGCTTAAGAGTATGAAACTTAAAAACCATTCTGGTTTCTTACTCCAATAATTTAGCTACAATATCATCCCCTCTATTAAGGAAGGGCTTTCCAAGTATACAAAATATTAAACTGTCGGAAGAGTTGTTGTGTTTATCATGAAAATGTTTGGCAACAGGACTATTTAAATTATGTTTTCTAACATCTTTTAAATGTTCCAAAACACAGATCCTAATCATACATTTGGTCTGTCCTATATACTACATATTATTACATGAACAACCTAAAATATATTATGTTTGCACCAGATTAAATGTGATCCATGAAGGCGAATTGCCGAGGTACCAGATCGCTGTGAATAAAGAAATTACTGGTGAAGTGCTGGCGGTTTGTGTTTTTTATATAGTAGGTAATAGCCTCACTTTTATATATAAAAAGGTAAAAACATCAAGAATATTTTAGAATCTACAGTGACAACAAGGAGAAGAAAGAAAAAATTAGTAACAATACCCAAAAATGTGGAATGTGTACAAAGTGTAAATATATATCGGCCCATCCAGTACTGTAGCTGCAAAATGAAACAAAGTCTATCATCCACTCACAAGAAGGGAATTGTATGTCTAAGGGGGTGGTGTACTGGGCTGAGTGTATGTCCTACCCTCCATTTTATGTAGAGAAAACAGAACGGCAGCTAAAGAAAGGGACATATGAACACCAATATGAGATATCTAATAAAACCCCAAATAATGTTTTGTATACACATTCTGCCTGTTGTAGTGGCTTTAAGCAATTTTTGTTTACTATATTGAAAAATATTTCTGTTGATGCTAGAGGGGGGTGGGTGGAAAGACAAGTTGGAATTAAAAGAGCTGAGTTGGCAAAATAAACTAGATGCAACCCATTTCCCTGGAATTAATGGCTGCATATTCCAGGTGCCAGTATTAAAATTCAGGGCACAGAAATAGTAGTCAGTCTAACACACGAAAATTTATTATTATTTTTGCTGGAAGTTCCACTATTGTTGGACATTCATATACATATGTAAATATGGGTCCACTTCAAAGGATTGAAGTTGCAGAACATCGAACCTCTGATCATCGAGGACCAGAGGATCGAAGCTCTGCAATATCAAACCCTGTGAATGGAGATTGCCGTACAGTGTGGAACGAGAATTTTACCATTCTGTTCACTGTAGTGTGATCTCAGAAGTGGTATAGTTAAGTAACAGGGGGTTTTGGGGGTTCAGGGAGTGCAGGTGGGCTTGACCTCCTGCAAAAACTTGAAATACGAAGTTTTCATGTTTTAGGGGGTTTTTTTGGAAGGTCGATTTTGCAGAATTTTGATCCTCTGTTCCTCAATGATCAGAGGTTTGATGTTCTGCATTTTCGATCCTTTGAAGGGGACCTGTAAATATATATTACTCAGAACCTAAATAAGATATTTTTATTGCATTTTATACTGTGGTTTTATAAAGCTTTAATGGGTATATTTACTTAGTCTTTATTATAGTTTCTCATATGTATACTTTTTTATATTTTATTCAGTCTTTTTCATGTCAGAGAAAAATGTTTTAATGGTGTGTTTTCTGATCTTTGCTTCAGGTGTTTTCATTTTGTCACAATTAAACTTGAGTAAGGCTGTCAGCTGATTTGTACACACACACACACACACACACACACACACACACATATATATATATATATATATATATATATATATATATATATAGATATATATAGGAACTGATTCAGTTTGTCTATTGTATTCTGAATAAGTCTTGCTGATGAAAATCTGATTTCTATTCACTTAAAGCTTAAATAAACATTTCATCCTTGGTTTGTGCATCCCGAGCAGTCCATTTCACCTGGGAATATTTTTTAGTTTGTAGGTGAGTATAGAATTGTTTCTTGTCATTATCTACTTGTTTTTGTTTTTACAAGGCTGCAAAGTTGCATGATGGTTGCAAAGTTGTTGGATGTTTTGTGTTTTTGCCATTGTTTCCATGCTGTATCTCCATCTTTCATAAGGTTCTTGGTATGAATGCAAAGCTAAAGACAGTGGTTAGTTTTGACTATTTTATGCAGTGAGGCTAGACTGTTTAGGATTTTCAGATTTTTTTGCTGACATAGTTGACAGCTTTGTCTAAAAGAAGAGTTTTAAATGTACACTAGTTAATAAGTAATAGTGCATCACTGAAGGACTGAATGTCGAATTTAGAGAGGTTACAGATTATTGTTAGCTCATAGTTTTGACCTGGTAGATATGAGTTATAAGGATGTAGACAAGAAGGCGATCACCTAGAGCACTGGGGAGTGTACTAGAAGAGGTATTTTACAGGGTTTAGATACCCAATAAATATCCAGTTAAGAATGCAACCCTTATCGTAGTTTTTGGTTGGGGGTTTTATAAGCTGTTTAAAACAAATAGGTTTAAGATGGAAGAGAGAAAGTCTAATGTCAGGTTCTGTCAGATAATGTTTACATCACCTAGAATAATTGGTTCCATTACTGATTGCATGAGTTACCCATGTGAGTATGTCTTCAAGTATGGGTATATTATTGCCAGAGGGTATGTAGAGTACAATGATACATATGCACTTTTTTTAGTTTAAATTTAAGAAGGGCTATATCACCAGCTTTCTTATGTACTCTGTCTACTCTGGCTATATTGTTACCTGGGAGAAGAATGTCTGCATCATTTATGTTTGGTTTGAGCCACATTTCACTAATGGCTAGTATGTCTGGAAAATATTGAGATATCCAGGCTTGCAAAAGAGTGATTTTATTTCATAGGCTATGCTGATTTATTGTAATGAGGTTAAGAAGTTGGAGGGTTGTTTTGGGAGTGAGAGGGGGAGAAGAGTTATGTTGAGTAGTGTTAGGTGTCCATGCTGAGGGGTTACAAATGAAAAAATTGTAAAGCTGACAACGAGTGTGAGGGGAGATGGAAGTGGGGTCAAGGAGAATAGGTGGGAAGTGTCAAACGTCTGGGGTTAGAGTACGTCCCCATACTGTGAGACTTTCAATGAATGCAATATAAAGATAATATTAGGTTTAATTTGTATAAGTCAATGTTTACCTTTGGTAGCTGACTGCTGACAGCGAAATATTTTATACATAAAACAGAGACAGATGCTTATGTTATAAAAGCTGGGGGAGATTTTGTGGTAACTATTGGAAACATTGAGGCAGAAGTGGGAGCTGGACTTGGAGCAGTAGAATTTGGATTTAAAAAGATGTGGTAGGCTGTGGTATGACTATAACCTGACTACCTGCTTGACTCCAGCAATTCCTATACTCATCTTTATTCTCCCAAATTAAGTTCAGACATAAATAGCATCGTCCAGCTCAATTATCCCCACCCTGGTATAAAAATAATTATATAAATTTAATTTGCACAATTTGTATGTCTAGCTTGTATAGAATATCTGTATAAGTATAATTGCATAATTTGTCTGTCTTGTCTGCTTAATTCTATTTGACTGTTTCACTTTGTCATGAGTCAAATAACTTCTCATAAATTCTAAGCCACACAATCATAAAATGGTCCATGTGGGTTTTATTGTTTTTTTCACTCTTTGTAAATACTTGTTTAACAGATGTCTATCATCTTGCATTTGTGGAGCTTTTCTCCCCAGACATCCACTGAAAATGGACACATTTCAGCCCAATGGACTTTCCTGGTCAACAAAAGCAAATAAATAAATTAATGAATAAAATGAGCAATCAGGAGGAGGAGGATGGTAAGCATGGTAGGTAAGAAATTAGAAAGTAGTAGGGTAGTGGGTGAAAAAATGAATGGGTTATAGAGATGGGGAAGTATGAATGTATAAGTTGGGAAATGGAGGTATAGTAGGTCTTATGGTCAGACAGGGAGGGAAGAAATGTCAAGTAATTGGTAAAGGAGAAGATATCTGGAAGGTAAGTGGAGCATGGAGTGAAGTTTTTGAGTGAAGTATAAGGGACAGGCAGAAAAGAAGAGAAAAAGATTACATAGAAGTGTGAAATAGATAGAGGTAGCTACAGAATATCATCTTATTCATATTATAGTGAATGCCAGGTAAGAAAATGGCAAAGGATGTTAGCGTTATGAAGGTGGGTTGAAGAGAAAGGTTTAATTTAATAGGAATAAACGACAGTGATTAATGAATTATGTAGGTAGAGCTGTGAGTGCATAGCTGGTTAAGTGAAAAAGTGGACAGCTTTAAGTGGGGCAATAAGTGTAGATGAAGTGGGGTGGGTGGGAACTGGGGATAGAATAGGGGACCAGAGTGAACCTAAGTGCAGCAAGAGTGAGAACAGGACTGACCCGATCAAAACATTGTATGATTAACAAAAATCAGTGAAATAGCCTTATGTGGGTATAACAATTGCAATACAAAAAATTTACAGTGTTAGATTAAGGGACAATGCTGCTTTATTGAGAAAAGTTTATAAGAAAAAAGTTAGAAGCTGGTAAATATTATCATGTGCAATGTCTGAGTTAATGAATTAGGAGACTACAGTTTGCATTTTAAGGGATGTTTTACCAAAGTTAGACTTTCTGGGATAAAACTCAGGCTAAAATGTACTGGACATTAATTTACTATAAAGCTACTATGGAGGGCTACTTTCTGTCTTAGAATGGATGAGTTGCTGATAGGATGCTGAAAGGATGCTGCCTGTGCAACTGTAATTTGTTTGTCTAAGCAAGCTTAGGTTAGCATGAGTTTGAGTGCTACAGACTATGTCCCTGTCTAGTGATCACACCTTTAACAACAATTTGAGCAATAATTAAGATTCCTCTTGACGAAATTGGTAATTTATGTACCTTTTACAGATCTAATATCAAGAAAGTCTCTTCCACAGCATGATAGTGCAGAATGTACTTGTTTTTCAATTAGCAAGCTGCCCCTCTGATCCTGATGTTAGCATTTGCTGTTAGCATTCACAGTTATCCGGGATGCACTTGTGGAAGGTTGAGCGGGCTAGCTGGGGACTGAGGGAGCACACTGGTCAAAGTCTGCAAAGACAAGAATGAAAAAGTCATGAGTAAGAATAAGTTTAACAGAAGGAGGGAAATGGTAGGAGACTGTAAAATACACTGGAATGTCAGCTGGTTTTTATCAGTCTTTACTACAGACCCACCAAAATAGCTCTGGTTCTGTTAATTTAACACCAGGTAGCAATACTTTGGGAGTAAGTAGGGTGGACAGAGCTAGGTTAACACATTATGCATTCATATGTTTACAATGCATGAAACATTTTATTTTCTTTACTTGAGCATAGGGAACAGTATCAGAGATTATGTAGTAGCTGTACATACCTAGTTTCTCCATATAACCCTCCTGGTTAAAGTAAATAACACAACATAAAGGATTTGACTATCAGGTAAACACAGTCACTGATCTAATAAAAATAACCCAAAACAAAATAGCCTCTCAGATAAACCACACTCACTACTCTAACAATAATAACCTTGCAAAACATTTCTGTAAACATCAAGTACTTATTTAATAATTACACAGACAAGTTGCAGGAAGTACAATCAAACATTTACCTATGTATACACTTCTATGGACTAGAAACCAACTCGTGAGTATGCAGGAAGTCTTATCTGAACTTGGCACACAAACAGTCAGAAGCTGATTTCTAGACTATATTAGATTGCCTAGACAGTGCATCTAATTACTGGTTTTTAATCTTTATGAAACAACATAGTTAATGAAAGTTGTCATCCAATGTATCAAAAATGGGGCATAGTGAAGGCACACATTATGAAAGCATCTAGAATAACCTATGATGAGATTATGTTTTTAAAACATGGCGAGATCAAAGGGTTTATTTAGACACAATGGTTACCCTAGTGTGACTGTAAATCAGATAGCAGAAGGGGTCATATGAACCAGAGCATCCCTATCAACCTATATTAACTGACTTTAAACATGTTTATTTATTTATTTAGTAAAGCAGGCACATTTTCCTAAATCCATGGTTTAGGCCTATACCCTAGGGGTAAGTAACATCAAAGGTGTTACTTAAGAAGCACTGAAACATCTTTGTACATGACAGTGATTTGGCATTAAAAATGGGAATGAGCCCAAATTTTGTTTTTAAAAAGAATTCCAGTATTAAGAATTTCATGGAACAGGCAAAGGATAAAAGTAAAGGTAAGAAATACAGGAATTCACTGATGTGATGCTTATAACCAATATAATTATGATAATGAAGGATGCAAAGTAACAATTCTAAGTTAATAGGAAGGAAATAGAAATTAATGGTCATTCTGGTTGTGACTTTAGCTAGGTTGTATATTTATTACAGTGTTCATCGTGTACTGTATTCTGTGTTGGAAAACTTAAGAGGTAAACTCGACAAACAAACAGACTTAGAAGGCAGCAGTAGCACCGGGTACAAGAATAAGAGCCAGCATGCCAAACCACGTCCACAGAATGTATAAATTCACTGTTTAGTAGTATAAGCACTTTCATTTTATCATCCATACAACTTCATCAGATACATATCATTTACCCCTGCCCTTTCTTAAATAGTATATAAAAGTCATGTGACCCTTAAAACAAATATCATGTGATCCTTCCTTCTTATTCACAAAATGTATATACATATATACACAAAGACTCAATGTTAAAAGACAGACACTGTATTATAAAAAAAAGTATATAAAATATATATATCCATATAATTTTACATTTACTACTTAATGTTAATAAATGAAAATATCTTTTTTTAAATCAGATTTCAATTACATGAAACCCAGATCAGTTTTATGGGTATTTAAATGTATTAAAATATGAGCATTTCCTATCTAGCCAGGGCTTTTAGTTTCAAGTTGGGGGCTATGCTGATACCCCCTTTCAGTTCCTGGTGTCAATATGACTCTAGCATTAATTGCCAGATTAACTCCTGTCTTTTCAGCATAATAGACCAGGGACCCCCTGTGGATTTTTTCAACCCTTTCTAGTATACTGAATTTTCTTTTATATCATACAAATGTTCATAAATATGGTTTTGGAGCTTACGTTCCATTTCGCCTATGTAAACAGCCTCACATAATTGGCAATGAGTTCCTTAAACCACCCCACAGTCTTGCAGTTGTATTTACCTTGTAAAATGAAGTTCCTGTTCTTAATATTAATCCTATCACCTTCTAATATGTGTTTACACATGTTACATTTAACACATTTAAATACCCTTGAATGTAAAACTGAAACTGTGTTTCTCATCTCTAAAATATTTTTAATATTATATCCCCTTCAATGAATTATAGTAGGACTTTCTCCCAGTATATCCAAGATACTACCATTATCCCTCAAAATATTCCAGTTTTTTTATTTAGAATCTCTCTAATTTTTGAGCTGTCCATATTGAAGGACATTACCATAGCTTTTGAATATTTTTTGTTATTATTATTATTATGGTTGTCCTTTACATTCACTACTGTGTAACTCATTCCATTATCTGGCTGTAGTATAAGGTTAAAGTACCCTGACTGCCTCTTCATCTTAACCTCTTCTATAAGTTATTTAATCATGCTCAGGGGGTAACCTCTTTTGGAAAACATTCCCATTAGAACATCACATTCTTTGAAAAAGTCCCTATCCAAAGAACTCATACGTAGTACTGCCCTAACCAGTTGCCCCTTTACTACAGCTCATTTCTGCTTGTAAGGGTGGGAGCTAGAAAAATGTAATAACATATTTGAATACATAGATTTCCTAAACACACTTGAAACATACTTGCACAGTGTTCCATCCTTTACTATTAAACCATCTAAATATGAAATTGTTTCCATATGGTATGAATGTGTAAATGCCAAAAACTGCATAGTATGATTTATATAATCCATACAATTTAGTAATTCTGCTTCCCTCTTCCTCCATATCAAAAAATGTCATCCAAATAAGATAGATATAATGTCATACAATCCCTGTAAGGATGTGAGAGGATGTACAGAAATTCCCACTGAAGCATAACAATGCTGGCCAGCAAAAAACCCACAGGACATCCCATCGCCACCCCTTCTTTTTGTCTATAAATCCTACCTTCAAAGAAGATAAAATTATTCTTCAAAATAGTTTTCAGTAAATCTATACAGTTATTGACATACACCTGATCTACACTCTTTCTCTCCAAGTACTGCTGCATCCATTCCACCCTATGGAATGTGGTATAACTGTGTATAGGTCATAAGCGTCAACAGTAACCAACAAATCTGTTTCAGAATATACATCATTCATTTTGTTTAAAAAGTCCCATGAATCCTTACACAGCTGCTGCTCATCCTTTAATAGATGTTTAAGTTTGAGGTCCACAAATTGGGCACATGCCACGGTAATGGATCCCCACCCATCCACTGTAGGTCTCATAGGAGGTTTTTCAATAGATTTGTGAATCTTGGGGACCCAAAAGATAATCAGAACCTGGAGAGCTACCATGTTCAAATATTTAAACTCATCCAAGGTTATATACCCTTCAATAAAAATGCCCCTCAACTGGTTATTAATTCCATGGTAAGATGAATTTAGGTCAGATATACTCTATTGCGTGTATGTGTTACCCTCCAGTATGTTTCATAGTTTCATAGTTTCATAGTATAGTACTAGGCTATCTGCCCTGGGGCATTTGTAAGCCTAGCCATAGTGATGTGGCTTTTGCCACCCCATGTAATGGTACAAAAATGTACAGAATAAATCTAGAATACTGTGCCTCTGTCTAGTAGTGACACAGTGAAGGTCCCCTTATATAATATAATTAGTTTACTGTGCCCCTGTCTAGCAGTGACACAGATGTGACCTCTGATCTCCCATCCACTCATCAAGATTTCTCTTGAAGAGAGTCAGTGAGGGGCTCTGCCTAATACGAACTGGGATCCTGTTCCAAAGCATGGGAAGCCTTTGGGTTATGAATCTATCCTTCCAGCATGTCCTATTCATACTTGTGCCGAGGTTTAAGTCTTTAGCTCTCGTGGTCCTGATGGATTTGAATTTTTTGAGGTGGAGCATGTCCATCAGATCCTGATTGGACATGGCCTTGTACGTCAGGCAGAGATCACCTCTGAGCAGGCAGTATGCTACTGAATAGAGCTGAAGTTTCTTTAGTCTGGCAGAATAAGACATATGTTGGAGAATCCTTTTGGTGAGGTACTTTTGTGGTCTCTCCAGCTGTTGCAAGTGCCGGGTGAGGTACATACCAAATGGGGCATTGTACTCAATCATGGGTCTGATGAGGGAGGAATATAGGGATACAATGACATCCTTGGATCTGGATGTGAAACCCTTCATGATGAGGTGTGCAAGGTAGAATGTTTTTCTAACCATTTTGAAATGAGAGGTCGCTGTCTACGGTCCCTAGGTCTCTGATTACTTTTTCCGTACTCAGTGGGTTGCTGTCTATGTGATAATTTGTGGGTACTTTATTTTTTCCAAAAGGAATGACTATACATTTTTTGGCATTTAGTTTAAGGCCGTGACTACGGCACCAGTTGTCTGTTTCAGTGAGGCCTTTTTGTAGGATGAGTGTATCTGCTGGTGTATCGACTATGTCACCTAGTTTGCAGTCATTCAGCCACAGCCCTCCCATGTTTGCTTTAACATCTGAGAAATAAATGCCGAACAAGAGGGGTCCCAGGACAGATCCCTGAGGGACACCACTTGTGACTGGCTTTGAGTCTGACATTGCTCCAGCGATTTTAACTTTATTCCCTATAATCAGTTTGCCTCATAATGACAATGCCCCTCCCTTGTCTGGCTTTATGGCTCTTAAATCATTGTTCCTTATGAATGTAATAACTTCTTCATCTCTACATGCATTCTCATCAACCCTATTTACATTCCTACCAAGCAAGGCCCGTAAGTCCAAATTGCAAAGTTTTTCAAACAGCCCCAATAGGGAACACAAGGAAGGATTGTACAAATTAGAAGTCCTAAGACTATCCATGTTAATCTGTGTGTCGTTGAATAAAATACTAAAATTCAACTTACGCACAAACACCTTATATCCAGTAAAATATTAATCAAAATTGCCAGCTGTGCTGGCACAAAATTCATACCTCATGCAAAAGAAGTCAGCAAAATTTGGACCAAGGTCCATACCCATATAATTAAACAGTTTAAAATCACCTTCTGTGTTGTAGATAACCATAACTGCACATTTGTCAGGCTGCTCATTGTCCATTATAAACTCATTATTTCCCTTTTCAACCAGTTGAGTGGAAATTCCCAGGTTCACCTCCTCCACCTCAATGTACCTGAATAGGGTGGAGCTTTGGCCCAGTAAATAGTCCCCTGATTGGTCCTGTTGAATCTTCACCCATTGTTGTGGCTGGATTGGTAGTTTTTCTGTCGATTCCTGATATGTTCTGACCTTCTCAGCTGGGGAAAATCCTGCCCCTCCTCTAAAGCCTCTTGCTCATTGACTGGATCTCGATTCTGTTCAGTCATTCCTCTTTCATTCCTCACTTAGTTACTATGATTGCCATACACTGTTGCAGCTGACACAAGAGTCATCCCCGAAATCTCATCTACCCCAAACCTGTGATTTTGGGGGAAGGGGGAAGACACAACTATTTACATAGTCCCTTCTGTCCCCCTCACATTTTTTCAATTTATAACTTTTTGAGAAACACAGCTTCAGTTTTACATTTAAGGATCTTTAAATGTGGTAGGCATAACATGTGTAAACACATAATAGAAGCTGAGAGGATTAATATTAAGGACAAGGATTTTATTCTGCAAGGTAACTACAACTGCAAGACTGTGGGGCTGGTTTACAGAGCTCATTGCCAGTTATGTGAGGCTTTTTACATAGGTAAAATGGAACGTAAGCTCCAAAACCATATTTATGAACATTTGTATGATATAAAAAAGAGAAAAACAACTAATGATTTGTATAGACATTTGGAACAGTATAAAGACCATTTTTTTAAAATTCAGTATACTAGAAAGGGTTGAAAAAATCCACAGGGGGGAGTCCCTGGTCTATTATTTTGGAAAGACAGGAGTTAATCTGGCAATTAATGCTAGAGTCATATAGACACCCGGGACTGAACGAAGGTATCTGCATAGCCCCCATCTTGAAACTAAAATCCCTAGCTAGATAGGGAATGTTAGTGTTTTAATACATTTAAATACCCATAAAACTGCTCTGGGTTTGGTGCAATTGAAATCTGATTTAAAAAAAAAATATTTTCATTTATTGACATTAAGTGGTAAATGTAGAATTACATGGATGTATATATTTTTATATACTTTTTTTATAATACAGTGTCTGTCTTTTAACATTGAGTCTTTGTGTATATATGTATATACATTTGGTGAATAAGCAGGAATGATCACATAATATTTGTTTTATGGGTCACATGACTTTTATATACTATTTAAGAAAGGGCAGGGGTAAATGATATGTATCTGATGAAGTTGTATGGATGATAAAATGAAAGCGCTTATACTACTAAACAGTGACTGTATACATTCTGTGGACATGGCTGGTGTGCTTATTCTTGCACCCAGTGCTACTGTTACCTTCTAAAACTTGTGAGATAGATGAGATGAAGAACATATAAGGAAGTATGATGAAACAAATCCATTTAGTAAACACAATACACTGTGTAACCGGTTAAGGATTTTAAGTTTTCTATTCAATACCACTTATGCTTAGAGGGAGATCATGGGAGACATAATTGGGATTGCATGTAGATGCAGGAAGTGCACCTACATTAAATTATCAGATATCTATAGCCAGTCTTTTAAAGACATAGGCTACTAAAATTTAATTACAAAAGCCAGATGCACTTGTTGTTAAATTATATATATATATATATATATATATATATATATTTATGTGTGTGTGCATGTATATACATATATATATATATATATATATATATATACACACACACACACACACACACACACACACACACACACACACATATGTAGACACACACACACACACACACACACACACACACACACACACACACACACACACACACACGTGTGGAGCAAACATTACCTCAGAAAGAGATGCAATTGAATTCCTATTACTATTAAACAGCCCTAAAATTCTGAAAACTGAGAGACAGTAATATAGATCAGAAGACTCAAAGCCAGTAATCATTTACAACTCAAGAAGAGTAAATATGCATTTTAACAGTAGTGAAAACACCTCTGGTCAAAAACATGTTACATAATTGCATTTGACAAGTTAAAGATATCATCACCAAATTAAGTAAACTGCTTGATTATAAACAGAAAAGCCAATTGTTTTTAAAGAAAGAGAAATAAGAACAGATTGAAAAACAACCAAAAGACCAGTAACCCAGTAGAATCCAGAAGTATTTTACTCACTCTCTGACGTCTTCAAAGGAGAATACACACCCAAAAAACACTCCATATAAATAACACAATCAATTATTCAATAAAAACACAATTAGAGAACATCACAAGCATAATTAAAGGAGAACTCCCCAATTAAGTTCAGAATTCATAACATTAAGTATAAGAGTATCACATTTAAGAATATAGATGGCTTCTTTATATAAAAGTTTATACTTAAAATAAGTGTCAGTAAATTCACAATTATTACCTTCCACTTTTTCTAAAATGATACCTTGTAAGCCCACAGATGAACCCTGATGTGCTTGGTGAAAATGGACTGCCACAGAACTAGTTTCTTTAAAGTTTTCTATATCTTTTATATGCTTAAGAAGTCTTACTTTGAAAGCTATGTGAGACTGACCAATATAAAATTTATTACATGGACATTTAAGGACATATATTATACCAGTGGTATCACATTTAAAAAAAACTTTTCACTGCAAATCTACATCCACCAATATTCCCCAAACTATTCACAATATGTTTACAAGCCTTGCATCTATTACATACATAAGTGCCAAAGTTAAATCTCAAATTATGTACATTAACACTAGGCATAATAAATTTACCTTTCACTAAAAAGTTTTTTAAACTTTTCCCCACCCTAAATGAGAATTTAAGTTACTCAGTTAACCATAACTGAGAATCTCCATTACATTGCATATACTGCCAATAGTATTTCACCAAACCTATTAGAATGTCACTAAAGCAACTATAAGTAGATAAAAAATAAATGTCAGTCTGACTTCTGTTGTATATATTACCAACTTTTCTACACCTGAGGTAACTATCTCTGTCCTTTTTTATTTTGGTAACTGCTCTATCAATAGTTGAGCTACTATAGCCCCTAGATTCAAACATTGAGCTTGTTCTCAGCATCTCCTGCTGAAATTCTGTAGGGTCATTACATAACCTACTAATCCACACCATTTCCCCATAGGGGAGGTCTTTAATAGTATGTGGGGGGTGACAACTAGAAGCTTTTATATATTGATTAATTCCATCAATTTTTTTATGTATTTTAGTATGTAACCCTCTAGACCCAGAAATATCCAATTCGGCATCCAGAAAGGACACTTTTTTACCCCATTGCATACCATCAAATGACAGATTGAATCTATTGGAATGTATATGTTCAATAAATTCATCCACATTCTCTTCTTCCCATCACACAAAAAAATTAGATCATCAATAAACCGAGCATAGAATTTAACATGTATATAAAATGACGATCTGTATATACACCCCAGTTCAAACTACCCCATACTCAGGTTGGCATATGCAGGGGCAAATGCCACCCCCATGGCTGTACCTTGTTTCTGTTGATACATTTCTCCATTAAATTCAAAAAATGTTTTTTCTACGCAAAAAGTTAACAATTCCAAAATATATTCTGTGGCAGGAGATTCACCCATAAAAAAACAGCTTCAATATCAAAAGTATGAGCAATATTTGTATATAAACTTTGCGCATCCATAGTGACAAAGAACATGTTCCTATTAATTTCCACATTATTAATTTTCTTCAAAAAATCAAAGACATCTTTAATATATGCAGGTAGCAACATCACCTTAGGTAATAACATTTAGTGTAACAAACATCCAATATTATAAGCAAAGTATTTAGTCCATGATACTATGGGGCGTCCAAGTGGATTTAACAGACTTTTGTGTATTTTGGGCAAACAATAAAAACATGCAATATCAGCACCATCCACATCAAATTTCTTTTTAGCATCATCAGAGGAAATATGTTCCAGTCTTAGACCCTTTCCAATCAGGGTACCTGATCTGTACACAGAAAAAGAAACCTTCAGATAAACATTGTCATCATCTAGGTGTTTATAGCACATATCCAAATATTGGGTTACATCCATAAAGACAAGTTTGTTGCCCTTATCAGAGGGCTTAAAGTAAGATTTTTGTTATTACTAAAGCTACCAAAGCAGACCATTCAGCTTTTGTTAAATCATATATGATCTTATTGACATTCCCCAGAAACTCATGCATTTCCTGTTCCATTGAAAAATGTAACAGCTTGTACAATTGTAACACTGGCTCATTGTTAAAAATAGGAACAAACTTACTTTTGCAGAAATTGTCCTAGTGTCAAATACATAATAAACATTAGGTGTTTCATCTGATACACAAGAATACAATATATCCATATCTGAATCAGAATCGATATCATCTGAATCATAATCTAAACAAGCCATCTTACCATTAAACAATACTTTAAGCTGTAGTTTCCAAATAAATCTAATAATGTCACACTTTAACTCATAAATACGTGGCATAACAGTAGGGATAAATTTAAGTCCACATTCTAAAACAGCCTTTTCATAGTCATCAAGAACATAACTAGACAAATTAACAATATATGAATGACAGTTACCATTTACCCTTTTTCTGTTGTGGAAACTGCTGGAGTTGTTGTTGTCAATGTCCATTAAGATGTCCCTTTCTCTGGCGTTTCTTGCTCTGTGCCCCCCTCCCCCATATCGAGTACTTGTGCTGTTCCGAAAGTTCTGTTGATACTGAGCCCCTTTCTGGCACTCAGGAAGTGGCAGAAAGTCATTTTTGTTCACAGCATGTATGTCCTGTTCTCCAGAAGAAATAAAACTAGTGGAAGCATGGGTAGAGGTAAACAAAGACTGTTCTCCATCATTATTTCCCTGCTTAAATGAAACATGCTGTGAAACTTTCTTCTGGTGAGTCCTGGACAGGAAGGGTGTACCATTATCCTAGTTGCGGGTGTTACGAGTCAGGTTATGCAATTTTCTATCCAAAATTTCCTTCTCATAATTCTGTAATTTGACATTAACATTTTTTAAGATTTTATCAAGAAATTCTGTATTTTTTTAGAAACCAGATTATTACATGTGGAGCTAGTTTCTGTTTGCAGTTTTTGTTGTTTCACCCAATCATGTTCAATCAATATAGCAACCCATTCTAAGGTGCACTTGTGTGCTGCACACACCCACATTTTATGAAAACCAACATCTATTTCATTGTTCATATCAAAAGGGGTTGCAGGATCCTTATATGCCCTTAGCCCACTGGGGGGGGTGTGTGATATCAAGCTCCACATATTTATTCAAACTATGTAAGTTAAGAAACACAGAAGTTAACTTTAAGAGCAATTTCTCTAAGGAATCACACAGTACCTTAGTTTCAGGATTCAAAGATGCATCAAATCTTTTGCCCACATTAGAGAAGGGATTTGGAAGACAATGGTTGCGAACAGATCCCCACTTGTGCCACATACTAGATAGCTCTTCAGACCCACCACCAGATCCAATAACAGCCTCTGTAAGTTTGAACATGGCCATTCACTTGCCTCAAATAATTGTCCATAGGACATTGCTGCGAATCCGGTTGGTTTCCACGAAAAACCCTTGGAATATCCACATTAGGGTCACTGGCCATGCCAAAATAACACACAACTAAAATAAAATAAAATAAAATAAACAACCAAAAGACCAGTTCTTTTTTTTTTTTTTCAGTTGTGTATTATTAATAAGAACAGATTGAACTGACATATCTGTGAATTTTCCTATTCAGAAAAGAAGAACTTGATCCGTGGAATACATTAATCATCCATTTAATAACTGAATCTGAATGTAATGATATTTCTTTTGAAGAAAGACCAGTTTTCAATAGAAAATGTGTAGTGATCTTTTAAGCATTTGCAAACATCACTATTTCATATATAGATGAATCATGTGTATAATTTTCTTCTCATAGCTTGTGTTAACCTCTCATTAAGACATACGCTAGAACAAAGAAGTACATGAAAGACATGAAAGACAAGGTACACACACACATGCAAGCACACAAACACAGAGACATACACACACACGCACACACACATGCACACACACACACACACACACACACACACACACACACACACACACACACACACACACACATGCAAGCGCACACACACACACACACACATGCGTGCACATACACGCAAACTATGAATTGCCTTTTTGTTACAAGACACTTTTAGTGTTCATGCACAAACAATTTTCTACTTATTCTGGTTTGTGTACATTATGAAGACATTACAGACATGCAGAGTCAGCATGTAGTTAAAATGGACGAGTTTGGTATATAAAAGGTTGCTGCTGTGTGCAGTGCCAAGTAAGTCACCAAGTTATGAGTGTTATTTCTGTACAAGCTCCCATTAAACTATGCTACCTGCTGTTTCGTTTTTGTCTCTCTCAGTTCATTGATAATATTGAGTGGCACTGAAATCAATCATAGAGATAAACAGCTTTTGCTGGTGGAGTGTGTCTGTGGGGATCTTAATTAATTCCTTCCCGTTATTCTATCACTGCATTCTGTCATCTCTTTTTCAATTACTGTCTCATCTCATCTGTAATATTAATACAATTTAACATGCATTCTGATAAAGTTACCTAGCAATTCTGCAGCTGTGACCCTTAACACCTCTCAAATTGGTAACAATGCATTACAAATAACTCAAGAAATATTTGCAGCCTCGGAGATTAAATTGTTCCAGCCCTCTATTTTAAATGCTAAGCAGAGGGCTGGAACAATTGTCATTGTTTTAAACATTCTTACTAAACTACTTTTTATATTTTATTATTTTTACATCTGATTTTAGAAAATGTCAAGAATTTCTCTTTAGTGAAATGTAAATGTCATTGAAAGTAAAAGACAAAAAGATTAGTTTTCTGATATATTATTTTCATGTTTTTATTTCCCTGCACAGTGTAGCCATAAAAAGTCAGTTCTAAAGCTATTGACAATTTTTCTAATGAGACTTCTGCTGCAAAGTATATGAAAAGAAACTACAAATAAAAATAAAATATTTCAAACTGCTGAGTGAAGCTATAATAGTAACAGTAAAGTCTGAGGTGTGGTATTGTGCAGTATTTAACCCTCTGTGCCCTACATCTTAACCACTGAGGACAAGAAATCTGGACAAAGCTTAAAATAATGGGGGGACAAAGGCCCAAAAATAGGAACATATTTTAAATATTGTTCTTATAAACTTAGAAAGTTGTTGAAATAATAGGATTTGTTTAAGCATGGATTTTCTGAAGGATATGAAGGTTGAAGCTCAAATGAAACTCAAATATATGCCATTCTTTAGTGACTTCAATTCTCAGTGATTTGCCAGAAAACCTCACAGTTTATGAGGAGCAGACCAAAAATAAGAAAGGAAACTCTGCACGTTCTTTGTAAATCTGGACATTTTAGAGGTATGCAGTGTGCTTCTGTCAGACTAATGAGGCTTTACCTTTGTAGTCTAACTGCAGCACTTGTGGCCAAATACTGCCATACAACACCTCCATCACTGATTTTGTTTAAAGAGGTACTGACATTCTTGAAAATATTACAATGCTCAGGTTTATTTTAATGTGGCTAATAACATGACAATGGTCAAAACTGGATATCACCAAATGGATCCTTACTTGCCTATATGCCACTTCATCTGCAAGTAGCCTTGGAAACTGTTTTGCATTTTCTGCTCTAAGAAAACTGACTAGAGCTCCAGTGATGAAATGTATAGCTCCAACTGCAGAGGGAATTGCAGCCCTTCAACATTGTGGAAGCCAAAGTAAAACTCCCTACCGTAACACTGAATAGTCCATCATTGTAACCCACAACAGCTTCTGCTGCTTTAATGGGTGGCCCCCTGGAATACAGGTCAGACAATTAGCAACTTAAAACAGAATGCTACTGCTCTTCATGCTGATATTCTTCTATATTTTAAGTGGTGTAGTCCTGCTTATCACTGTCCTTCAATGATGCCATTACATTCTGTGTTACAGGCCATAGTTTTTTTCTCATATCTGTGCTTATGTTTAAGGCCACATCTTTTATCATTTAAGACTTAACATGAGCCAGTATTTTCAATAGCTACACCTTAATCTCTCTTTTAGGAGATCAAAGAGATGTATGTCAATGACTTTTAAAGGAATTAAGTGCTCAACTCTAAAGCTACTTAACATTAAGGGTAGCTGCAAAATATCCAAAAGAACAATCAAAACAAAGGTAAAAAGTTCACACAGAAAAGCCAAAAGGGCAACTGCAAACAGACATACTGGCAAGTTCATTGTGTAATACTTTAAATCTTTTGTAGAAGGCTCATGGGATATATGCAAATTGTTCATCTCTGAGGTTTCTGAATGCCTAGTGAGTTTTTACTTGTTTACCTTTTTAAAAAATTCTTAATGATTTATTCAGAACATCAAGCTGTTTTGCAATTGAGAGGTCTCAGATAATGCCAAACCATATATACTGTACTCGTAAGCCCAGAAAAAGAGTGAAACATCTCATGTCCTCAGCTAATGGGGTTTGTATTTAAAGATCTGAATGCATCATTAAAGAATTGTCAAACCTCCATTAAGCATATAAGTATCTCTCTTTATGTATACTTAGATAGAGAGATAGATATTTATAACTATATCTATCTATAGAGATACATATTAAAGTATATTATAGATATCTATATTCAGCTATCACAATGTTGAAGCTCACAGTCCTGAAATGGATACTCCTAGTAACATAATATAGAAGGCCAAAATGACAAAGACCACAATGTCAGAAAGAATTTTGAATACTGAATATCCCTACCAGTGAAAACCAACTAATAAGTGCTAACATGGGTGCTGCAGGTGGGTGGGCAAGTCCAGAAATTCATCATCGTGGTTTTCAGCATTTTGGTCTTCTATACTATGTTACATGAATTAAGTATTTCAGGACTATGGGCTTTAACCTTGGGAGAGTAAACAAAATATACACACACACACATACACACACACACACACACACACACACACACACACACACACACACACACACACACACATATATATATATATATATATATATATATATATATATATATATATATTGAAAGATAGATAGATATTGACATAGATATTGTAAATAAGTAACCCTTCATTATAGTGCACTTAAACTGCTGAAACATATTCAAACTGTGATCATATCCAAAACCATTAAACAATTTAAATAATTAAAAATGATGGCAATGTTAACTACCTAATTGACTAAATACCTATACAACCCCCTTCTTTTCTCCTAAAATGGTACATATATATATATATATATATATATATATATATATATATATATATATATATATATATATCTATATATATATATATATACACACACACACACACACACACACACACACACACACACACACACACACACACATATACATACTAACTCTATCTTCCTAGCCCGAGACAATAATAAACTAGTATCCTGTCTCTTTTTAGATCTCGCCAAAGCCTTTGACACTGTTTCCCACCCCATCCTCCTTTCTAAACTTTCTCTACTAAACCTCTCCCCTGCAATTATTCCCTGGTTTTCCAGCTAACTCACTAACTGACAGCAGTCCATCAAATGGCTCTCTGCTTTATTTCCCTTTCTCCCCATAAAAATGGGTGTCCCACAAGACTCAGTCATAGCCCCCCTTCTTTTAACATTTTTACTAACCATCTCCAAACTTCCTGTCCTCAGTAAACTCTCATACAATATGTGGATGACTACACTATTATTACGGTTGCTGATAACCTCTCTGACCTGCTCACCCTTACCCAATCCTGTTTTAACCTCTCTGAAACTTGGCTTACTAACAACTAACTCATACTTAATCCTAAAAAGACAACACTCCTCCTATTCCTACCCAAATCTCTCTACAATCTTAAATCCTCATTCACAGTCTCATCCCTTAACAATACCATAATCTCACCTGAAGCCCACACTAAGCTCCTTAATGTAATCATTGACAACCAACTTAAATTCAACCTCCATGTATACAACTGTATAAAGAAAACCCACCAAAAGCTAAGCCTACTTTATAGAAACCAAAGGTTCCTTACCCCCAACTCCAGAATCTCACTTGCCCATGCTTATCTTCTCCACAATCTCTTGTACTGCTCTCAGATCCTGGCTAACATACAGTCCTCTCTAGTATCCAGGCTAGAAACCACATATAACAAAGTATCCAGATTTGCAGCCAACATGCCACCAAAATCACACCACTGTCTTGCTCTCATAACATAACTTGGTTGGAATTTCCTAATCAACTCCTATTTACTCAACTTCTCACCATTCACACTATCCTCAATAAGCCCTCTTCCTTCTGTAGCATATCTTCTACAGTCTCCCTCTATAACCCACTTCACTCTCTCAGAAGCTTAGACCAGTGCCTCTTACAGATTTATAAACCTAAAAAATAAGTAGGACAAAGCCTATATTGCTATCTTCCTGTTATATCATGAAATAAACTGTCCATGACTCTCTAGAAATATGTCCAATGCACATGAATTCAAGTCAGGTCTGAGAAAATACCTTTACAGCAGCAGTGGATGTCACTGTAACCATCCCACCTAAACCCCTCCCTCGTTCCTCCTTTACTCTCCTCCGTCCCTCTAATTCTTCACTATTACCTCTTTTCCCACAATAATACTATCTATTCTAACTTCCTGGAATTACAACAGTAATATCTTACTGCTGTCTATACCCCTCTAACTTCCTGCCCCTAGTAACCTGAAACTCATTTTTCCCCTCTCTCCTCACACTCCTATTCGTCAAACTAATTCCCTTAGTCTTTCATAGTAGACCACCAATAACAATTTCTTCTGATTCTTTGCAACTTTGCTCTGACCTAATCCTCTACTATACTCACTTCTTACTTATAATCACAATCATCTCTTCTTGCACTATAATTTGATCATCAATCTTCACCTTTTGTATACACTTTTAGTGTATCTACTTAACTTATGCTTAACTCCTTTTAAGTCTTCACTAGCATAATCAGTACCATGATGTTTTTGCCCTGTATCATGAATTTCATACATGAACAATCTTTGCCCATTGAAATTCATACTTGTAAAATATGTACTACCAAGTTAAGAATTTTTTATCCAATGTCAAGTCTTCACTTGCATAACTTGGACTTTGATTTTTATTTTTCTGCAGTTCACTAGCATAATTAGTACGATGAATGGTTTGCTCTGCGTTGAGAATTTCATTCATGCACAACTTTGCCTTTGATTTTCATGCTTATATAATTTTTACTGTTGAATTGTGAATTTTTTAGCAACCATTGACAATTCTTCACTTCATAATTTTGTACTTTGATTTTTATTCTTGTATAATTTCTGTACTGTGGAGCTTTTCTCCCTGGGCCTCTGCTGAAAAAGGGTGCAAGCTCAGTTGGACAATCCCAATCAACAAATGTCAAATAAATAAATATGTATAAATCTGGTTAAACTTATCAACACCAAATTTATCGACACATTTTTATTCAGAGTTAATTTGACTCTCAAGCATTTTTATCAACAGGGCCAGATTCAGTAATGCCTACACTACGTGTATGCTAAGTTTACACAATATGTATTCAAGAACATCCCTACCAGACGTAATGGTATTTTTGCCATTTTCCTCTGTGGAGTGTGATCTTGGAGTTTATATATTTAAGCAATGGGGGTATGGGGTAAAGAGGGGCTTGCCCCCTGCTTATAGTTGGAGAAGAGTAATATGTTTTGTTATATAGTAAGTGTTGGTGTACTCTATTTTTTCAGTATTATGAAATTCAGTATTTTGAGTTTTCAGTACTTTGAACTTTCAAGATTTTGGTCTCAGTATTTTGAATTTCAAGATTATGAGCTTTCACATTTTAGAAGTGGACCTATATATTTGTGATACCAGTGTTCACTGGTTCACAGGTACTTACTAGGCTATAAATCAGTGTAGATATAAGCCTAGCCCTGCATTAGCAAGAAATTTTAGCCCTTTTAGTTTAAGTCCAAACAAATCTAGAGAGGAGCAGAACATTTACATTTTAATTCTATGGGTTGAATTTGCATTTTCCCATCACTTCAGATTACATTTGAATACACTAAGGGAAGTACTTTATGTGGAAAGGAAGAAGACAATTCCAAAGTAGTGGTATTATCTATAATACTTATGTATTCCTCAACATGTTCTACCATTTTTAATTTCTCAAGTCTCTTTAGATTTCTAATACCATGATGGAAATAAACCCCATTCCTTAGTCAAAGTATGATTGCAATTCATGAAATTAGTATTATTTCACTCTTTGATGTCAACCAAAAGTGCTCTTCGCAGCACTCGCAATGTGGCCAGTAATGACTCCTTATGGAATTCATATGGTGTTACATGAATTGGTAACATATCTAAATATGATTGTAAATTAATTTTTATAAGGCCCGTTGCTCCTACTACTATTGGAACTGTCTGGCTATCTTTCTTCCACATGGCTCTCATTTCTGCCTGCGGATCCAGGTATTTTATGACTTTGTGTCTCTCTTTACACAAGACACTGTAGTCACTGGGTGTGGTGATTTCAATGATCAATGCTACTTTTGTCTTCTTTTCTTGGACCACTATATCTGGTTTTCTAGCATCTATCTTTTGAACTGTTGGTAATGGGTGATCTCATGTGATATAAAATGTCATCATTTTCTATGATTCTTTGTGGCTTATGTTTCCAGTGTTTTTCAGCCATTTCGATACCATAATGTTTGCACAATCTCCAGTGTGACAGTCTCGCTACATTATTATGCCTTTCAGTATACAGTCCCTCTGCCATTAGTGCATCGTAACCAGCAACAATGTGTGTGATTGTTTCCAATTCGGTTTTACAAAACCTACATATGTTTGCTTCTCCCATATGTTCAATGGACTTAGTAAACCAGTGTGTACGTAGCTCATTGTTCTGGGCTGCCAATATTAACCTTTCATTTCTTGGTTTGAATTTGCTTCTCCTTAACCATTCCTCATTCATTCTTGATCAACATGAGGCTCTTCCAGAAGTTTTCTATACTTGCAACTATATTTATGTTTTTTCCACATTTCTTGCCTTCTCATCTGGTCCTTCACCTTATATTCTTTTTTTTTGTTTTTTAGCACATTCAGTTGCTGCCTGGTTTTTATCCACTTCTGGTTTGATTTCCATTCCTGCTTGATGTCGATATGCTTCTGCTAAATTAAGCAGAGATGACATCTTAGATTTATTCTCCTCATGTTTCAAAACATTCACTAAATTTGAATCTTGTGAGGTCAGAAGATATGTGTGGAGTCCCATGATTGCAGATCTATACATGTAATCAGTTTCAAAGAGGCTCATCCCTCCTTCAGAATGGGGAATATATAATATTGGTATATACTGATTTTTATAAATCATTTGGTGAGCCTGAAGCACCCTTCTTGTTTTAATATCCAATCTATCCAACACTTTTTGGAGCCAGTCAATCAATCCAAAACTATAAGTTAGGACAGGAAGAGCAAATTGATTTATAGCTTGGATCTTGTTCCTAGATGTCAATGCCGTTCTCAGGATTAATTTAAGTCTTCTAGCGTACTCCTTACTGAATTTTATTCACATTTGTTCATGTTTTATTGCTGATCCTTTATCAATTCCTAAGTATTTATACACTCCCTCTTGCTCAAGTTCTTTTATATCACATTCGTGCCCCAAACTGATGTTTTCCTGGTGCTGCAGTTTTCCTTTTTAAAGGTTGCTTTTGCACATTTATCAAGACCAAATGGCATTCCAATATCATCTGAAAATTTTTTTGACAACCTGCAGCTGTGTTTTCAATTCCTCATCTGATGAGAAATACAGTTTGAAATCATCGACAAAGAGAAGATGAGAAGTCATTAGCCTTTGTTGTTTTCTAGGAGCCAAATTGTAGCCATGGCCTAAGCTGTTCAGTAAACAGCTTAATGGATTAATAGCAAGGCAGAATAGCAACGGTGACAGAGAGTCACCATGGAATATCCCCCTTTGAATTTTTATCCCTGGGATAATAATCTGTCCTTTATCATGTCTTAATTACAAAGTGGTCTGCCATTGTTTCATGGTTACTGTAATGTAATCAGTGTAGGGTGTATCTTATACATTTTTAAGCACTCTTTTATCTACGAATGTGGGATACTATCAAGTGCTTTTTTATAGTCAATCCATGCCATACTTAGATTCTTCCCCTTTTTACAGTTCTCCACTATAACTTTATTTAACAACAAATGATCCTTTGTTCCATATGACTTTCTTGTATTGCCCTTGTGTTCTACTGCCATAATTGAGTTTTCTTCTAAATGACTCTAAACTCCATCGGTATCAATTCCTGTGTATATGTCATATGTTGTTGGGAGTCAAGTTATTGGTCTATAATTTTTAGGGTAGCTTGCACATTCACTCTTAAGTAAGAGCATTGTTTTTCCTGTTGTTAACCAGTGAGGTGACTGTTCAGGGTATGCATATAAATAGTTCTTACTCATGTCTAAATCCGTGTGCAAAGATGTTAATACTTTTAGCCAAAAGTTACGTACTACATCTGGGCCTGAGGTTTTCCAATTAGAGGCTTTTCTTAACTTTGTTTCAGTCTCTCTGGCTGTTACTTCATCCCATTTCATATCCTGTACCTTTAGCCCTCTTATTCTTTATTTTATGTCTTCTATACATTTAGCATATTTCTTATGTTCCACAGGATCTTCATAGATACTTCTCCAAAATATATCTATTTCTTCTTTTTTTGGTGGTCTTTCAATTCCTTTACCTTATTTCTCAATTCTCTTTAAAACTTTTTTGGGTCATCAATAAATTGCTTATTTTGTGTTTTTTCCTTATATTTATCTTTGTATCTTTAAGTCTTTCTGCCTGTTTTTGAAATTTTTAATTTTTTATCTCCAGTAGTGCATAATAGATCCTGGTCTGTTCTAATACTGTTCATTGCTTTTATCACATCTATCTTTCTTAGTATTTTTGTTGATCTATTCCCTCTTCTATAATCTTCTAGCAATGACACTTCTTGTCTTAGATGCTTTATAATTTTATCCATTCGATATTTCCTTTACCTTGCTACCCTGTGCTCTTGTGGTAGAACTTTATCAGTTATTAATTTAGCAGCACAGTAACATATTCTGTTTACTTCTGTTACATCGCATGGATCTCTATGGACAGTCCTAATTACTGCATTAATTTGTTTTATCAAACTTCTGACTTTTGGGGTTTTATTAACCTTCTGCTGTCTATTTCTTTCATTGATCTTGACATATCTGTCTATGTCTATTAAATCAAGCAACTCTTCTCTTAACTCATTTTCTTCCAAACTGAGGGCACATCCCTTATTTTCTGTTTCCTGCAGGCATTCTATAGAAAGTTCCATAGCATCTTCCTGTGGCACATTCTCTTCAACTTCATCCTGTGCCATCCGCTGCTCTATCATATGGGAACTCACTGACCTATCACTCCTCAATGTTGACTGCATCAGAATTTCCAGTTTCCTGTTCCTTCCTTTCCTGTCTAGCTTCAAGTGAATGCTTATACTGGTTTCCTGTGGAAGACTCCAGAATATCTTGATATGGCACCTGACCAATTGCTTCCTGTTCCACTGGTTTCCCCTTAATTTGGATATTCATTGCTCTATCCTCTGTTGTGGTGTTTTCTGCATTTGATTTTCTACACTAAACCCTTCTCTTTGCAGCTGCTACATAACCTCAGTTTCTATTTCTTTGACTTCTTCATTACTAATCTCTTTTTCTACTTTTCCTCTTAATCTCCTTATTTTTCATATTGTAAAGTTTTCCATGTCAGGATTTCTTTGCCTGTATTTCTCTTCAAATATATTTGTTGCTGCTCTCTTTGTATTAGTTAGTTTTAGGTTCTCCTTTGCATAAATATTACACCATATCACCATATTAAATCTCTTTTCCTTTTCCTGTCTATATTTCTTCTTCACATGTCTCCTGATCTTCTTGCTTTTCCTTGGTCTGGGGACTCATTCCATCATGCTGTGATGTAGTCTATGTTAGACCTTCTACATTACCTCACAGGCACTCATCACTTCAACTTCTATTTCTTTAACTTCTGCTTTACAAATCTTCTTTTCCACATTATATCTTTGTGGTACTAATCTTTTTATTGTAAAATTTTCCATATCTGGATGCTTTTGCCTGTATTTCTCTTTGAATATTTTTGAAACTGCCTTCTCTATATTAGTTAACTTGGCTTTCTCCTTTGCATAAACATTGCACCATATCAAATCTCTCTTCCTTTCCCATGTCCATATTTCTTTTTTATATTTTTCAAATATCTCTAGGCTTTGTTCTTTATATTTTGCCACTTCCTCAGATGCTTCTTTTTCCAAACAGATCAGAGTTTCTTGATCTGTATACTGTATTTCAAAAATCTGCTGTATTAATGAACACAGATTTTTATTTGAAGCTTCTGACAGTTTTTCTTTCGGAAGTATTTTTCTTTCCTCTAATTTCTCTCTTAATCATTTTGTATATCTTATGTCTGGAAATTCTGGGCTTTTTACATAATAGTAACAATATATAAATTATTTCTTATTCTCAATAGTCCACTCTATCGTATTTATGGCTCTTCTTTGGCCAATCAATTTTTGTGATTTTTGTGGACTGCTACTTCCTTCTAGAACAGGGGGGCCATCTTCCCCATGGGCCTGGCCTAGCCCCATTGTAGGAATTTTTCCGTATTTTGAGGATTCTACACTGTCATTTTTTTCCAGTCCTTGCACCAGTGTGCCTACCAGGATTTGGCATGTTTTTATCCTGGGTCTTGTGCACCCAGCTATCTTTTTTATTTTTGACTTACTTCTGTCCGTGATATATGCTATATAAATACAGCCTATATATCAGTGTCGCCTCGGTAAAATTTTGTGAAAAAACAGGGTCCACCTCGCGAAGGTACTCACCAAGACTTGAGGATGAATTCAATTTCAGCAGTACTACTCTCCTTTGCTTGCTGACTTTCATCTCTCTATTAGGTTCATAGGTTCATAGGTTTATACTAGGCTATCTGCCCTAAGGCATTTATAAGCCTAGCCCAAAGTTTTGTGGCTTACGCCACCCCTTATATGAAAAAATACTGTACCCATTAGTTTGTTGTGCCTCTGTCCAGCAGTGACACAGAGATGATTCCTGGGGTAAACCTATGATCTCCCATCCACAGGTCAAGATTTCTCTTGAACAGAGCCAGCGAGGTGCTCTGCCTCACATGGACCGGGATTTTATTCCACAGCATAGGGAGTCTCTGAGTGATAAATCTATCCCTCCAGCATGTCCTATTTATATCCGTGCTAAGGTTTAAGTCACTTGCTCTAGTGGTTTTGTTGGATTTGGATTTTTTGAGGTGGAGCATGTCCATTAATTCCGGGTTGGACATGGCCTTGTATGTCAGGCACATGTCACCTCTGAGCAGACGGTATGCGACTGAATAGAGCTGGAGTTTCTTCAATCTGGCAGCATATGACAGATTTTGGAGTCCCTTTATCCTTTTGGTGAGGAACTTTTGGGGTCTCTCCAATTGCTGCAGATGTCGGGTGAGATACATCCCGAATGGGGCAATGTACTCATCATTGGTCTGATAAGTGAAGAGTACAGGGAACAATGACCTCACTAGATCTGGATGTGAATCCCTTCATGATCAGGTGGGCAATGTAGAAGGTCTTTCTAACCACTTTAGCAATGTGAGTGTCAAAAGAAAGGCCACTGTCAACCTGGGTCCCCAGGTCCCTGATAACCTCTTCTGTGCTTAGTGGATTGCCACCTATATGGTAGCTTGGGGTTACCTTGTTTTTCCCGAAGGGTATGACTATACATTTTTTGGCGTTTAACTTCAGGCCATGGCTCTGGCACCAGCTATCTGTTTCTGTGAGTCCCTTCTGAAGGATATCCGTGTCCGATGCACTTTCCACTATGGCGCCCAGTTTGCAGTTGTCTGCAAACTTTGTCAGCCAAAGTCCTCCCATGTTGGCCTGTACTTCTGAGAAGTAGATGCCAAACAATAGGGGGCCAAATACCGAGCCCTGTGGGACACCACTTGTGACCAGCTTGGAGTCTGACATAGCACCAGCAACTCTAACCCTGTGGGTTCTGTCCTTAAGCCAGTTTGCAACCCATCTTGTGACATATGGTTTTACATTTAAGCTGGTAAGTTTTTCTACAATACCCGAGTGGGGTATTGTGTCGAAAGCCTTTGCAAGGTCAAGGTAGGCTGTATGGACTGCCTTTCCCTCATCAATGGCCTTGGTGACTGTTTCGAAGAAGTCGACCAAGTTCAAAAGGCATGATCTGCCCTTGACGAAGCCAAACTGGGTCGGGTCCAATGTCTGCAAGTCCCCTATATCTTTGTTTATGAGCGCCATTATGATCCTCTCCATAGCTTTGCATACTAGACTTGTTAAGCTAATGGGGCGGCAATTACCAGGGTCCGTAGAGGCCCCGCCTTTGTGGAGTGGGACCACAGTTGCCGTACGCCACTCCTTGGGCACATATCCTGTGGTAAGGCTGAGATTAAACAGCTGCCTTATGTGCGGTCCTATTGGGACCCATTAGGACATGATGGGTGTTTATGCCAGGAGTTTATTTGAAAAAATCCTGTATTAGTTTTCATTAACTATGCAGTTTCCTGTTAAGAGAAGATTTATGTTGATTTCTGTTTAATTTTTACCACTGCATTTCACTGTTCACATTAAGAAAGGGATAGCTTGTAGACCAGAAGTTCATTTTAATTTTTATTTTGTCATTTTACATCTAATTTTCACTATTTGTTGTTATTAAGGGATAAAACAGGCAAACTCTAGCCATCTCAATGGGCCTAGTCAGATATAAATTCACCCAGACTGCAGAGAGGGCAACCCCGAGCATATTTGAAACAATCCCGTGTTGTTTTGTGATTGAATGTGCAGCTGCCTGGTAAGAGAAGATGTATTTTGATTATAGTTTTACCAGTGTTTTTCTCTGTTTGTAGGCAGAAAGGGATAGCTTGTAAACAAGATTTACTTTGATTTTTGTTGTTGTTGTTTTACTTTTGATTTTCACTGCTTATTAAAAAGGGATAGGTTTTTGACATGCATACTTTAGCCATTCCAAGGGGCCTATTCAGCTATAAATTCATACAAACTGCAGAGAGGACAATCCGGAGCATATCTGAAACAATTCTGTGTTGGTGTGTGATTTATTGATCTTTGCTGTTAAAATAAGATGAGAATGTGAATGATTCTACCAACTTTTGTGTGACTTTCACAACTGGTATGGTAGGTCAGAGAAATGACTTTACAGTACTTAATTTAATATTTAGTTGTATACTGTTTATGTGATTTTTCTCATAAAAGACAACAAAATGACTTAAAATCGCTTTGAATTCTGTGGTAACTGATTTTTATTATCCTTTTCTTTTTAGATTTCTTATTAGTTCATAGGTTCACATGTACATACTAGGCTAGCTGCCCTTTTGGGCCATTTTAACCCTAGCCAATGTCCCTTTTTTGTGTTTGAAACAACCTATCCCATTTGGTTATAGATTGGCCTTACCCATCTCATGGTCGATAATCATACATTATTCCTAGTAAGAATAAGTAGAATCATACCATAGAAAATTTGAGGGGACCCATGCATGGGATAAAGCATTTAGGAGCTGCCTCTGTCCATTAATAGCACAGGGGCCAGTCTTGGGATACATTTTCTGTTTCCCAGCCATACATCTAAGTTGTGTTTCAAAATGAACAGGGATGAATTTTGTTTGTGGTATCCTCTGCGAAATATACCTGTCCCTCCAAACTGTTCTGTTGATGTTACAGAAGAGGTTTAGACACCTAGACCGAGTATTTCTGATGCCATTTGGTTTGCTGATGTGCAGTAAATCCATCAGTAATGGGTTGCAGCATGCCTTGTATGCCAGACACAGATCACTTCCTAGCAGTTTGTAGGATCCTGAGTTTAGTAACAGAGCTTTGAGTTGGTATGTGTAGGACATATTGTTTTGGCTTTGTATACTTTTAGTAAGATATCTCTGTGGGCATTCTAGTTGTTGCATGTGTCTGGAAGGATACATGCCAAAGGGGGCATTATATTCAATGACTGGCCTAATGACGACTGAGTAAAGGGGGACAATAACATCCCTAGATCTAGACACAGTCCCTTTATAAGCTGTGCAATATAAAAGATCCTTCTTACAACAATAGACATGTTGGTCAAAAGTTAGGTCAGTCACTGTTCACATAAGTTCCCAAATCCTGGACAACTGGGTCAACTCTTAGGTTGAAATTGCCAATGTGGTAGTTCCCTGGGCAAGATGACTTCCTAAAGGATACAGTAATGCATTTGTTTGGCATTTAGTTTCAGACTATGATTTTAACATAGGGCCATAGAAGATTACTAGGCTATGATCCTGGACGTCATTTCAAGCCTAGCCATTTAATCCCAATGTAATACCATAGAAATGTTAGTTAATACTCAAGATTGCATTTAGTAATGACTGCCCATGTCCAGGAGGGTTGTGGGTGCTATTTCCGGTAAGAATTTATGGTGATCCATCCACTCATCCAGGTTTCTTTTGAATAGTGTCATAGAGGTGCACTGTTTCACATGAATAGGTAGCTTATTCCAAAGACATGGCGGTCACTGGGAGATAAATCTGTCCCTCTAGCATGTCCTATTCAAGTCGCAGGCCACATTTAGGTCCCTGGAATGGGTGGCTATAGTCCCATTTGATTCACGGATGTGCAGCAAGTTTATTAGGTTTGGGTCTAAGATTGCTCTGTAAGCCAGGCATAGGCCTCCCCTGAGTAGTCTATATGATAAAAAGTAAAGTGACAGGGACTTTCTTGACACCAGTTATTTATTTGAAACATACCATCCTTCAGGATGGCTGAGCCATTTGGGGATTCAATGGCTGCTCCTAGCTTACAGTCATCTGAAAACGTAGTCAGTCAGAACCCTTTAATGTTGTTTTTTACTTCAGAAAAGTAGATACCAAACAGGTAAGGTCCCATCAGAGCACACCGGGGGACTCCACTGGTGACTAGCCTCTTTTTGGATGTAACTTCCTCTATTTTGATTATCTGACTACTACCTGTGAACCAGCTGGCAATCCATGCAGGTTACATAGGAGTTTATTCCCAGATTATTTAGCTTTTCTACTATGCCTGAGTGGAGAATTGTGTCAAAAGCTTTGGCCATGTCGAGGTATGGGATGTGTACAATTTTGCCTTCATCCATTACCTTGGTGACCTTTTCAAAAAATCCACCAGAATGAATAAGCATGACCTGCTCTTGATGAATCATAAACTCTGTTTAAATCATTTGAAACAAATTGCCCTTGACCTTTTTTTATTTGCAGCTGAAAATGTATCCATTAAATTGGTATACCATTAATGATTTGCTAAAGCACAAGTATTTTGTAAGTATACTAAATGGTATGTATATTTAAAGGTAATACCTGATAATATTGGTGATCTGTGTTCCTCATGTCAAAAGGTAGGTGATTTTCTTGCTATTACTTGTAGTAAACCTAGACTTACTGATGATGATTGCATTTATGCAATTGGCACAGATTTAGGAACTGTTGCTACATATATTAATAGCCGGACCGTTGAGATAAATAATATTAGGCAAGGTGCAAATAGAGCACATTTAGGAAAGGAAGTGACTAATGTCAGTAAACATCACTCAACCCCTATTAAACAAAGTATTAGTGATGAAACCTTTGGAATTCTGGATACAAGTATTCAGTAATTTGAGGATTCAGAACATATAGAAGATAATAAAGGAAGATGCTCACAGCAAATAACAAGAAAAAAAAGAAACTGATTAATGTCTATAAAGCAAAGAGAATACATGCTAGAAAAGACACTGCTTTGTCATGTAACACACAGATTATGGGGAATGATAAAACTGTTCTATCAGAAAACCTTCAGTCTACTGAAAAAATGCATCGTTTTTCCAAAAGAGTAGGTAGAAAAAAAGAGGCAAAGGGCATGTGAAAATGAAGAAATCAAAATTGAACTTGGAAGGATTGAAGAACATTACTGTAAAAAAAAGGAAAAAGACAATAGTTGTCAACATGGCTAAAGTTGGGGAGGTACAAATCCAGCTAGATGAGAATTGTATGGATGCAAATGTAATAAGGATTGAAAACAATAGGATTAATAAGACTAATGGTGATGCAGATCATTCTATTGTAACAATTGATAGAGCAGATGATACTGAATTAGAAGATGAAGATTCTTCAGATCTGGTCAGACATTATATTCTTGTAATCTGAAATTCATTTATTATAGGATTTAATATTTACATTTGCAGAGAATGTTATGAACACTGAATAGTGTTACACTTGCCAGGAGCATAAATAGAGGATAAGAGAAAGGCCTTCAAAAACATTAATCTAAGGGAATATGGATTTTATTTTATTCATGTTGGTACAAATGATCTCATCCACAAGGACTCTTTGACTGATAATAAGGAACTTACAGCCCTCTTAGATTGCTTAGCTTTTACAGGTATTAGGACATATTTTTCAAAAATCACATATAGAAAAGAGAGTCAGGTCACTGTGAATAAAAAGATATTTTGGGTAAATACCTACCTGAATAAAATGTTCCACTTGAAAAAAAAATAAAAAAAAATAGAAATGTGTAGAACATCCAAATCTAATTTGGGGCACACTTGTGTTTACACAGAATGGTGTGCACAGAATTTTTGAAGATATTTTGCGATGTTTGACAAACACAAGGCAGGATTTTGCCAGGTGAAAAATGGTATAACCACATTTGGTGCATTTCTGGTGGTTGTTAATTTTAGGATCATTAGTAATATAGCTTTTTATTGGAAAATGTGCTATGTTCCCAGAAGACTGATGTAATTGTTTGTGAATCATGGTTAAAGAAGAATGACTGAAACAACTTATTTCAGGGTATAAATGTTGTACTGTAATAGGCATTTCAACTAAAAATCAGGTGGAGGTGTTGTGATAAGGATTAAAGATTGTTATGAGACCTGTGATTATTAAATGTTCAATGATAACACCAATACTATATCATGTGTAACTGTGACAATAAAGACAACCCTGGAACACAAAACAATTGTTGGAGTTATACACCAGCAAAGTCAAGTGCAGATGACCTTGATGAACTCTACATTTCTTGCATGAAACACAGACGGGAAGAATAATAGTATCTGGAGACTTAAATTTTCCAGAAACGGACTGGAATAATATTGATTCACCAACATTAATAAAGAATTTATTCACAAATATGTTCAGGAACAGCATTTACTTCAGACTATAAGAAAGCCTACCAGGGAACAGAACGTACTAAACATTATTTGTGTTCCTAAAGAAATTGCTCTTACTTCATGTTAAGTTTTATCACCATTGATGTGCAGTGATCATGGGTTTATAAAGGCTAAATTGTTGCACAGAAGATTAATAACAATTTATATGGAAAAAAAACAGTTACTATGTATAACTAACTAGCTGGAGTGATGCATTCAGTGGAAAACTGCAGAAGGAATGTGGCAAGTTTTGAAAGAAAAATTGTTTGAATGCAAAAAAATCAAAACAATCTTTAACATCAGGATCTAGGCACACAACATCAGGAGACTATATCTCCATAAGAACAAGATACTTTTTTTAAGACGAGAGACAAAAATCTAAGAAATTGAAAAAACATCGAAATATGACCTTGAAAACAGAAAATAAGCTGGACAGACAAATTAAGCATAATGTGAGACAAGATCAAGAAAAATTTGATGAAAATGTGTATAAATATATTGAGCATAGTAGGAAACCATTTCATTAATACATAAGATGTGGCAGGAGTAAAGACATACAAACTGATAATTTGTGTTTAGTTTCTAAAATTTATTCTCAGACACAACAGATTACAGATATATTTACAAAATCTTAAATGAAACAGTTTGGCTGCACCAAGCAGATGACAAATTGTCCTTGTAACATCCATGTAAGCTCAGATACTGAATAAAAATTAGATTATTTTCTAAATAGCTACACAAACTAGACTCAATCAAAGCACAGGGAGGAGACCGAATTAATAATAATGACCTGAGAACACTTCAACATGAACTTACAGTACTGTTATATCTGTTATTCACAAAGTCATATCAATACGGGGGGATTCCTCAAGATTAGAGGCATGCACTTGTTAAACCTATCTTTAAGGGAAAGGGAAGCAGAACAAACCCAGATTCATACAGACCCATAAGTTTACTTTCCTGTTATAGAAAAGTTATGGAGAAGGTATTACTAATTAAATTAAGGTTGGGACTTGAAACCATATATCACCGTGCATATGTTGAAAATATATTTGTTACTATGATGCACTATAATTATATAATAATAGCTTATTCTTCTTCTTTCTGCTTTTCCCATTTAGGGGTCACCACAGTGGATCACCTGTCCATTCATGATTGGCAGTGGAGTTTTATGGTATCGAGTTGCCAGCATGATGCCCAACCTTCCACAGAAGGTACACACATGCACACACCTAGAGCCAATTTAGAGTGTTCAATCCACCAACAGCATGTGTTTGGCATGTGGGAGAAAACCGGAGCACCCGGAGGAAACCCACGTGACCACAGGGAGGACATGCAGACTCCGTAAAGAAGGCACCCCAGCTGAAGATTGAACCAGAAAACCTCTTGCTGTGAGGCAGCAATTCTAATAATGGCTATGAATGAAAAATTGCATTGTTGTGCAATTTATATACAGTAGATTTAACTTATAACAATTAAGTATTAATGTACTCTTGATAAGATGGATAGCTGTGTGGCTTACAAATAGGACATGGTAAGTATCATACAACAACTGAACAAGTGAAATTTGAGGTTATAATCAAGGTGTCCCACAGGGCTCTGTCCTGGGCCCATGCTGTTTAGACCATATCTTTCAGATCTATCTTATTCATCTGAGGTGTTCTACAGTCTATATGCAGATGATTTGAAAATGGATAAACTGATTACACGTGTCACTAATCAGACATGCCTGTAAAAGAACAGGAATAAATTGGCCATTTGGACACAGGAGATTAATATGCTGACAAGCACAGCAAAAACTAAATATATCAGTTTTGGGAGACCTAAATTGACAAGTGAATATTTAATATAGAACACAGAAATTGAAACTGTAGATTCATTTAAGGACCTGGGTATATAGGTAGATCCAGCTTTGTTTTTTCTAATCATATGAACCATTTGGTTAATGATAGTTATAGAACTAATGGTTGTATAAAAAGATATATAAAGTCTAGGAAATCAGAATAAGATCATTGTTTGTTAGTTACATTTGATCTAAACTTGGATATGGAATAACAATATGGAAACCTTATAAGAAAACAAGCATGATTAAACTGGAAAGAGTACAGTGGAAATTTACCAAGAGAATCCTTGGATGTAAAAACATTAAGTTATTATTAAAGAATAAAATACATGAAATTATACAGTGTTTCATATAAATATGTAAGAGGAGACCTTATTTGGGTCTATAGGACATTTAGAGACAACTACTTCTGTGAAAGTCTGGTGTTAGTACAGAATCATCAGACAACTTATGTAGAAGAGTCTATAGGAATTAGAAGTGTGGTTCTCTGAGACAGTAGCTGATACTAATTGGCTCTCTATGATGCATGAAGTAGACTACCAAATTATATTAAAGCAAACACTAGCTTAGATATTTTTAAGAATAACCCTGACGCATTATTGGAATAACTGTTTTTGGTATAATGGCAGGCCAGAAGAGCATTATGGCCCATGCCTGATATATTTGTATGTATGTATGCCACCACTGGACTTGTGGATGTAAAGTGGATCTGAGAGGATAGGGTCTGTTGAGTCTCTGTAAGCGAGGCAAATATTGCCCATCAGTAGCTTGTATGATACTGAGAAGAGAAAAAAGGCTTGAGAATGTCAGTGTAGTTTTATGATATAGGTCCTTCATTTTTTTGGTGAAAAAGCATAGTGGTCAATCAAGATGTGTTACGTGTTTGGACGTGCATATCAAAAGGGGCATTATATCCAATGTTTGACATAATAACTACCAAATCCAGTGGACTGATAACGTTTTTGCACCTACACGCCACACCCTTACTAATAAGTTGTACGATGAAAAAGGAATGCCTTACAAAAAGTGTAAATAAAACTCTGTACTTTGTATCTGTGAGGTTAACACCTTAATCATTATTCCAGCCACCTACCCTATAAAGCAAATAGTTCTGGAGAAGCTGGGGGTTGATCACAGGTCCTCATAATTACAAAGTATGCATTCTACCTCTCAGCTACACTCCCTGATATTACATAAGAATTAACATTCCTGGGTGTGAGATCACGTCAATCACCTTTGCAAGTTCTAGATATGTGTTGTGTATCAATTTTCATTCATCCATTGCTTCAGTAATTTCCTAAGGACATTGACTAGGTTAAGCAGGTAGGATCTGCCCTTAACAAACCAAACCGGCTTGGGTCAAGAGTTTGAAGGCTATCTATGCTCTTTTTAGTAATTCAATAATGATCCTGTCCATAACCTTATAGATGAGGCTGGTCAGACTTATGGATCCATAACTACCTGCGTCCATTGACTTTGTGCAGGGGGATGACTGTTGCTTTCCTCCATTCACCTGAAACAAAGGCTGAATAGAGGCCATATAGTCTTAATAGGGCATTTGACGAGTCCTGTTTCAGGATAGCCAGTAGGCAGCCTGATATGTTATCTGGCCACAAAGCAGCAGTATTCAAAGCCTTGGAAAGTCCCTTGATGACTTGTTCTTGGGAGATTTGGTGGGGGGTTGTAGATGCAAGTAAATGATCTGAGAATGTAGGGCGAGAGAGGTGGTGAAGTTAAAGTGAAATTTATCTGATAGTAGACTGGCTATATCTTTAGGGTCTGAGTATGTGATATTATTTACTACTAACTCTCTATAGTGCTGGGCATTGTTCCTGATGTTTCTAACATAGTTAAAGAAGGATTTATGGCTGTCTTTTGCCTGGGTGGTTATTTTTACTTCTTAGAAAGCTTTTGTTGATTTGATCAAGACCAGTTACGTTTAAAAAGAGCATGTTTGACACCTTGTGATTTACATTTATTATTGCATGCAGTGAGTTTTTTTTTCTTTTCTTCATAGGTTCATAGGTGTGTACTAGACTAATGGCCCTGGACCCTTTACAAGCCTAGCCCATAGAATTACCCTGGCACCGTGCCACCCGACTTTAGTTCCCAATACCTCTGTTATAAATCCTGTTTTTATTTGGGTTCCACCATAGGGGTTTACTTTAAATTTGGCATTGTATTTAGTTCTGAAGGTAGCAGATGCATCATACATGAGGTAATCACATGATCATAGAGTTTGGTGGAAAATAATTCTACATACACATTGCAGTCAGCGCAATAGTGAAGGATGTTGAATTTAGGCAGGTTATCATTCCGTTTTAGTAAATTAGCTTTCACTTAATCTCTGAATACTGAGGTATTTTGAAGATGCTTTTAATTTCAGTCTTATGGGAATGTGATTGATTTATGGCCTGATTTGACTAGGGAGGAATTTACCAGTGGTTGTAAACAAAACTGTCCTACATTGATAAGGATTAAGTCCAGGCTTATATCTCCCCTGACTAACCTGTCCAGGAGTTTGTATTTATGAAGGTAAATATGAGGTACGGGCCAAGGAGGGGCATGGGCGGGTCCTATCAATAGATATGTGAGAAGGAGTTTTGTTAATTGTCAGTTGACATGGAGGAGCTCTAGTTCGATATCCTGTCTCTCAAGCCTGAAGGTGTGATTTTTGTTTCATGAATATAGAGACATCACTGCCTTTAGTGCCTTCATCTAGTGTTCCGGGCCTAAACTTGTGGTAGGTGTTGAAATCCTGCACTGATGTAATGCTCTCAATGGTCTTGGACCATATCTGCATGACAGTGCATATATCATAGGTTCATAGGTTCATAGGTGTTTACTAGGCTAATAACCACAAGGGCCTTTTTAAGCCTAACCATGCATCCCAAATCTCTGACAAGTTTTGATACCCTTGATAAGTGTAAGCAGGGGCTTAGGAGATGGGCTATTTACAGATTGCCTGTGTCCATTAGAGACAGGTGCCAAACCAGAGATGAATTTCCTGTTCCCCATCCAGTTGTTCAAGTTGCACTTGAATTGGGTTAGGGAGGAACTCTGCTTCACATGGATGGGGAACCTGTTCCAGAGTCGGGGTTGTCTGTGGGATATATGTATCCCATACATCCATATTGTCACTTCTAAACCATGTACTAAAAGCAATCCATGTCCACTTCTAGATAAAAGTCATCCAGAAATAGCCAATCTCTTTAGCTCTCACTTTATTAATGCTATATCAGGCATCACTGCCAACTTTCCCCAACCTCACTGTGACACAATCCCAAATATGTCTAATTGCACTACATCATCAAGACTACCCCTTCCCACCCACTATTGCTCCTCTTCATCCTCCCTCAATTCTTCTGAAATAACAACTCATCTAACACCCATATTCACTCTTAAACCCATTCCAACTATTATTATAAAAAGACAACCCCTAAAATTCAAACCTAGCTCTAATGCAGCTGATAACCTACCCGCGGAATATGTAAAACTAGCTGCTGATGCCATAGTCTACCCTATCAGTATACTTGCCAACAGGTCTATACTTGAATCCTATGTCCCAAAAATCTGGAAAAAAGCATTTATTCAACCCCTCCACAAAGGTGGCAACTTCAGTGATTTCTCTAACTGTTGTACTATAGCCATTCTCTCTCCCATCTCTAAGCTTCTTCAGAAATGTATAGAATTACAACTTCTGGACTTTCTCCTTAATCATATTCTGTCTCCTGCACAACATGGTTTCAGCCCAGGTCAAAGTACAATTACCACCTTAATATCTTTCATGGATGTTGTCAACAAAGCCAGAGACTCAGGCAAAATTGTCTCTTCCCTACTTCTAGACTCATCACAGGCTTTTGATACAGTCTCTTACCCACTGCTTCTAAATCAACTCTCAAATTGGCCTCTCCCCCTCTTCTTTCAACTGGTTCTCAAGTTACCTATTGGACAAACAACAGACAGTTAAATGGAAGACCTTGCTCTCTTCATATCTCTCAACTCTACTGGTGTTCCACAAGGCTCTGTATTAGGTCCCTCCTATTTAGCATTTTTATTAATAATCTCCAGTTTTCATTCAGTCAGGGCTCTCTTATACAATACGCAGATGATCCAACTGTCATCTGCTCTGCTGATTCCATATCTGATCTCCAATAAATCACTCAGCTGGCCTTTGCCTCCATAGAGAACTGTCTTAGTAACAATCATCTGTTACTTAATACAAACGTAACCAAGCTAATTCTATTTTCCCGAAGGAAAAAAAAGCCCTCCTAAACAAGGCCCAGTTTACCATACTCTCTCTCAGAGCAAAGCAATAACTGAAGTTGTTACTTACCCTAAATTACTAGGGGTAATTATAGATGGACAGCTAAAATCTGACCTGCACATACAGCATAATGTTAACAAAACACACCAAAAGCTAGGCATTCTTTACCGGCACAAGAAAATTCTTAAACCTTCCACTAAACAAACCTTTGCTACTACTTATCTACTTCACTCTTTGGTTTATGGTGCCTCATGACTTATTGACCAACAGTCCTCTCTAAAACAAAACTTGAAATGTGTTATTACAAAGTCGCCAAGTTTGCGACAAATGATAAACATTCTCCCTACCACTGCATAGCTCTACAACTCTTTGCTGGCTTGAACTCAACACTATCTCTCCTACCTGCAATTAACAACTGCACATAAAATAATTTATAAACCTTTTGTTTGTCCTGCATTTACTTCATTATTCATCAACTATCTACCCAAAAGGTCTTTCAGATCTGAAAATCAACACCTTATACAGGTGCACTAGCCTAACCTACCTACTGCTCAGCTTCTATATACGAGTTCTGTAAGGAGAACATGGAATGCCCTACTATTAACATTTAGATCTAATCAAAACCTTGCATCATTCAAAACTCCTTTACAATATTACCTTGCTTCTGTCTGGGACTGTACTTGCACCAAGACCTCACCTTTTAAATCCTGACTACTCCTATTTCATGAATATATTGTAATACCTATACACTTATTTACCCTAACATTCTTCTTTACCTCTTTAAATAACCACTACCTATAAACTTTCTTGAGTAGCCTAACTACTTCTACAGCAGAGGTTTCATATAATGTTAGCCTTTTCAAAAACGTTTGGTCTCACTCTGCAATTTAAGTTTGTAGTAACTGTAATTAACTGACAAATCCAATTTAACCTTTACATTAACCAATTGTTTAATAACTTATTTAACTACATGTTTTTTGTGAAACTTTACTAATTGTTAAATCCTGTCCTGTGTTCATGTGTTTTGTGGAGCTTTTCTCCAAGAGCCTCCACTGAAAATGGGCTCTTAATGACCCAGTGGACTATTCTGGTAATCAAATGCCAATAAATAAATAAATACATGTATACATGTTTCTCCAGTAGGTCCTATTTATATCACAGGCAAGGTTTAAGTCTTTAGAACAGGGAATTCTGGTGCTATTTGTTTTGTGGACATGCAGGTGGTCCATCAGAGTGGGGTCTAACAATGTCCTATATGACAGGCATAGATCTCCCCTCAAAAGCCTTTAGGAGACAGAATACAGGGATAGGGCCCTGAGGTGGCCTGCATAGGGCATTTTACTTACATCCTGTATTCTTTTAATGCGGAACCTTTGTGGATGTTTCAACTGTTGGATATGCCTGGTTAAGTACATGCCAAAGGGGACATTGTACTCTATGACAGGTCTGATGAATGCCGAATGCAGTGGAACAATGACTTCCCTGGACTTAGATGCCATACCTTTGTTTATAAGTAGCGCAACATGCTCAGGTGAAGGCCACCCTCTCCAAAGCAAAAAACACTGCTTCCATGGGACCAGATGGCATCCCGGTTGCATCCTACATGAACTCCAAGAAGAACTAATCCCTCAAGTAAAACTGCTGTACAATCTCAGCCTCACTACAGGATATGTGCCCAAAGAATGGCATACAGCAACAGTGGTCCCACTCCACAAAGGTGGCGCATCTGCGGACCCTGGAAACTATCGCCCCATAAGCCTGACTAGCCTAGTCTGCAAGGCTATGGAGAGAATCATCATGGAACTCATAAACAAAGACATTGGGGACCTACAGACACTAGATCCTACCCAATTTGGCTTTGTCAAGGGCAGATCCTGCCTTTTGAACCTGGTCGACTTCTTCAAAACAGTCACCAAGGCCATAGATGAGGGGAAGGTAGTCCACACAGTCTATCTGGACCTCACAAAGGCATTTGACACAATACTCCACTCGGGCATCATAGATAAGCTATCCAGCCTAAATATAAACCCCTATGTCACAAGATGGGTCACAAACTGGCTCAAAGACAGAACCCACAGAGTCAGAGTTGCTGGGGCCATGTCAGACACAAAACCGGTCACAAGTGGCATCCCACAAGGTTCTGTCCTGGGACCTCTCTTGTTCGGTATTTACTTTTCGGAGGTACAGGCCAATGTGGGAGGACTATGGCTCACCAAGTTCACAGATGACTGCAAACTGGGTGCCATAATCGACTCTCCAGCTGACACAAACATCCTTCAAAAAGGTCTCGCAGAGACGGATAACTGGTGCCAGAGCCATGGTCTAAAGCTAAATGCCAAAAAGTGTATAGTCATACCCTTTGGCAAAAACAATGTGCCCACAAATTACCACATAGGTGGTAACCCATTAAGTACAGAGAAAGTAATTAGGGATCTGGGGACCCAAGTTGATAGCAATCTCTCCTTTGACAACCACATTGCCAAAGTGGTTAGAAAGACCTTCTACATAGCCCACCTCATTGTGAAAGGATTCACATCTAGATCAAGAGAGGTAATCGTGCCCCTTTATTCATCCCTCATCAGGCCCATCATAGAATACAATGCCCCCTTTGGGATGTACCTTACCCGACACCTGCAGCAATTAGAAAGACCCCAAAAGTACCTCACCAGGAGGATCAAGGGACTCAAACAAATGCCATATGCTGCTCGGTTAAAAAAACTCCAGCTCTACTCAGTTGCATACCACCTACTTTTAGGTGATCTATGCCTGACATATAAAGCTATGTCCAACCCAGAATTAATGATGCTCCACCTCAGTAAATCTAAATCCCTTAGAGACACACACTCGAGGGACTTGAACCTCAGCACAGAAATAAATAGAACATGCTGGAGGGACAGATTCATAACCCAGAGGCTCCCTTCTCTCTTGAATAGAATTCCAATTCATGTTAGGCAGAGCACCTCACTGACTCTCTTCAAGAAGAATCTTGATGATTGGATGGGGGATCGTAGGTTTGTCCTGGGGATTACTTCCGTGTCACTATTAGACAGAGGCACAGTAAACTAAACTTTAAAAAGGGCACAGTATACTCAAATCAAGAGGTGGCGTAAGCCAAACACAATCAAGCTAGGCTTATAAATGCCCCAGGGCAGATAGCCTAGTATGAACCTATGAACCTATGAACATAGAATGATTTCCTCACTACTGTAGACATGTGAAGGTCAAAGACTTGATTACTGTCTATGTGGTCCCTAAGTCCCTGACTTCTGAACAAACTCTAAGGGATGTGTTGTCAATATGATAGTTACCAGGGTGGATGACTTTCCAGAGGATACTATTATGCATTTCTTGGCATTTAGTTTTAGTCATGGATCTGACACCAATTGTTTGTCTTTATCAGCCCTTCCTAGAGAATATTTTTGTAAGTGTAGGATTCAATGACAGCTCCTAATTTGAAATCGTCTGTAAAATTAGTCAGTCAGAGACCATTTACATTGGCCTTGGCTTCAGAGAAGTAAATGACAAAAAGGGACAGTCCAAGAACTGATCCCTGAGGGACTCTATTTGTGACTGGCCTCGTTGTAAAGGTGGACTCCCCAGTTCTAACTTCCAGGGTCCTGTCTGTGAGCCAGTTGGGTATCCACTGGGTGATATACATGTTTGTACCTAATCTCTTGAGTTTGCCAACAATGCCTGAGTAGGGTATTGTGTCAAATGCCTTGGCCAGGTCAAGTGGGCTGTGTGAACCATTGTGCCCTCATCCTTTGCTTTGGTGACCTTCTCGAAGAAGTCCACGAGGTTGACTAGGCATGATCTGCCCTTGATGAAACCAAACTGGGTTGTGTCCAGTGTCTGGAAGTTTACTATATCACTATTAATCATTTCCATGATAATTCTTTCCATGGCTTTACATATAAGACTAGTGAGACTTATGGGTCTGTATTTTCCAGGATCTGTGTATCACCCACCTTTGTGCAGAGAGATAACTGTTGCTGCTCTCCATTCATGAATCACAAAGCCTGTTTGGAGGCTACAGTTAAATAACAACTCCAAAGGGTTTGATAGGTCATGTTTCATGATATTTAAAAGGCATCCTGGGATATTGTCTATGCCCATTGATGCAGTGTTCTTGGCCTTAGAGAGAAAGCATTAAGGACCTGTTCCCTGGTGAAAGCAGGGGGAATTATATTTGATGGTATTTCCTGAGGGAAGGTTGGGGGAGAGAGGGGTAAAGTTGGAGCTGAATTTATCAGCCAGTAGGCTTGCTATACCTTCTGGCTCAGTATAGGTGGCTCCATTTACAATGAGATCTGCACACAATTGTGTGTTCCTTTGAGGTTGAGGACATAGCTAAAGAATGCCTTGTGGTTTTGTCAGGTATAAAATAATATCATCTGCAAATAAAGACAGTTTTTCTTGACTACCATACCAATACAGTGTTGTGGAACATTTTGCAACAGTGTCAAATGGTTTTGGTATACAAAATTAATGAGGTGAAAACAAAGGCAATAACGATAAATCATGTACCCACATATGAATTGCTTCAGCAATACCCATATTTATGGGGCATGGTAAAATGAAGTATGTAGGAGTATGAATTAAAAAGTGATTCTGGTGTGGCAGCTAAGGATATGTAGGAAGAGACTAAACAAAAGATAATAGCTAAAATTATGGAGAAGTGTGTACACATACAGCTCATGCACTACCTCACACACAACAAGCTGTTGTCCAGCTTTCAGCATGGCTTTAAGCCACACCACAGTACTCCTTCTGCCTTCCTCTCTTTCTCTAACGTCATTAACCACAACCACAATAATAACAAACAATCCTCAGCACTCTTTCTAGATCTATCCAAGGCTTTTGACATGGTTGACCACAAAATGCTTATAAATACATTGAAGGCCTTCTCCTTAAACAACCATGCACTCCAGTGGTTTCAATCCTACCTGCAGGGCAGGCAACAGGCAGTACTATGGCAGGACAAGTTATCATCTCGCCTACCTATCACATTAGGAGTCTCCCAGGGCTCGATACTAGGACCCCTTCTTTGCTCCATCCTTATCAATGACCTTCAGTCAGTCATCCCAAATGCTACCTGCATTCAATATGCGGATGACTCCACCTTGATTTGTTCTGACACCTCACCAGCTACTTTATTCACATTAACCCAAATTACCTTCAGTACAGTGGAAATATGGCTCTCCAATCAACATCTAATCCTAAACCCCAACACAACTACGTTGCTCCTCTTCTCCCCCACATGCAGGACCCCCTGCCAGCCTTCAACATAACTGCTAACAATGGCACTATCATGTCCCCAGAAGCCCAAACTAAACTACTGGGTGTCATAGCTGATAACAACCTGGAGTTTGATGTGCATATCAATCAAACTATCAAAACCATTAATAAAAGACTTGGCTCTCTTTACATAATCAAACCTTTCCTTACCCCACTTGCTAGAACTGCAATTGCCCATTCCCATCTGCTATCAACTCTTCTCTATGCCTCACCTCTATTCTTTAACTTAAACAAAACAGATCTTAATAAACTATCATCCTGCTATAACCACATTGCCAGATTTGCTACTGGCACAGCCTACCAGACACACCACTGTCACAACCTAAATCGCCTAGGATGGCTTGAACTGTCAAGCCTACTGCAGTTCAACCAGCTAATAGTGGCACATAAAGTCCTTTACCAACCAGAAGATACACCTGCACTAAAAAAATATTATCAGCCCCTACACCAGCACCCGGCCACTGCGATCATCCACTAGACTCCTAGTTCAAATATACAAATCCAACTACTCAGCTGGGGACTCTCTGTTTGCCAACTCTATTGGAAAAATATGGAACAGACTCCCAGCTGACTTGACCCTAGAACCCTCACTAGATCAATTCAAAAACAAACTCAAGAAATGCTTCAAAACTCATTGGTTATGTCCTTGCACTAACCCCAACTAGTGACCTCTCTATTTCTTAGGTGCCTTACCTTCAACTACTTCTAACTTTTTTCTACCAGTCCATTTCAGGAAGGGTCAATTGTATAACTGCTGCTTAGTGTGTCTTAAACCTGAATGTAGTGTTATGTATGTTTAACTTTGAAAATAATGTTATGTTTTGTAAAGTGTTTTATAATAAGTACTATATGTGCTAAATGCTGGTATTACTTATGACTGTAATCTGCTTGAAACTAGCATTTACTAAATGTTCAAAGTGTATTATTATCTTGGAGCTTTTCTTCCCAGGCCTCCGCTGAAAATGGGCATGTATCCACTCAAACTATCCCGGTCAACAAATGTAAAATAAAATAAATAAATAAAATAAATAATGCAAAAACTGAGAAAATGGAAGCTCTGTTATATGGATATGGATAATAAGATACAAGCAGTTAAAATGTTTTAGTCCCATTTGTCTTATACACAGGTCAGACATATTTTTTTATCAACCAGAGGAGAAGTTGTGGATAGCGATTAATAAAGAGCTGAATGATTTTATCTGGGAGGGGTAGACGGCAAGAATCAAGTGGGAGAAAGTGATTCTTCCAGTAGAACAGGGCAGATTGGGATTACCCGATTTGAAGGGGTATTTCAAAGCTACACAGTTGAAGCTCTTATACATATTGCAAGCAGAAAACACACTGTATTTCAAAGTGGAAAGGGATGATGATGAAACTGTAAAATCGGGGAAGCTCAAGAAACAAGGAGAGACTGGGATTTTGGATGCATATCTTTAAGGAGAATAACAATAATCATGCAGAATATCATATCGATAAAGTAGCAGAAAGTATTCTAAGAACTAAACCAACATGGGAATGGAGAAAGCAGATTCTGCCAATAGGGATGACTGCAATTAGGGATACAGACAATAGCAAGATGGGGCCAGAATTTATTGGAGAAAACTAGCAAAGGAACCAAAGTATCGGGAGCAAATAACTAGAGAGGAAAAGATGCTAGAATGGGAAGATACTAAGAATTTATTTGGACTGCAGGTTAGAAATTGCCTTCCCTATGAAGGATTGATATCATAGCATAGGCAAACAGAAAGAAATACGGGGGGGGGTCCTAAATGAAAGACCAGCACTGGTAGAGTATTTAGTAGAATCTAGAACAGAAGCTGCCATTAAAAAAGGAATAATTAGTAAAGCATATAAAATATTGCATGATAACTACAAGAATCAATCAGAGGAGGTTAGAAAGGATTGGGAAGAGAGCTTGGATAAGCAATTCACAAAGAAACAATGGTAGGCTATATGTATGTCTCCCAAATATGCAATAAAATCTAGAAGATTTAGGATTTTTGCTTGGAAATGGTTACATAGATATTGTTATACCCCAAGTAAACTCCAGGGAATTTTTCCTTAGGTAGACAGCAAATGTTGGAGGTGTGGCAGGGAAGAAGGAGGTAATTGGGAACATATTTTGTGGGAGTGTGGTGAGTTGTTGGACTTTGAGGATTGCCTGTGGGATGTACTGTTGGAGATGCTGGGTTAGCAGATTGGTGTAAAGAGGGAAATGATTTTCTGAGCTATGATACAGAATCAGAATTGCCTAGACATGGTAAGGCCTTGCTGTGTCTAACTACAGTGGCTGCCAAAGAAGAAGAAAATGGAAATCAAAATCTAAACTAACTACACTAGAAGTAGTGAATGTAGTAACAGAGAAAAACAACTGGAACTGAGATCTTTAGAAACGAGTAGGAGAAAAGTACATAGGAAAAATGGGAATTGTGAGAACCATACATATAGGGGAGGAATAAGGTTTAACAGAAGGCAGGACTAATGGGGTATATACTGTTTGACTGAAAATGAGTGGGTAGATTATAAGGGATGTATAGTGTTTGCAACTGGGAGTGTGTCAGTATGGTTTGCGATGTAAAATGCTTACAACTAGGATTGCGTCGGTGTAGACTGGTTTTATTTATATAAATGTATGACTGCCTATGTGATGGTTTTATAAAGATGTTTCTTGTTTAAAAAAGGGCAGGAGTTGAATAATTTATGTAATTCTGCTTAGGTGATATGATATATAGCAATATATGTAAAGTATGTTTGTAAATGTGAACTTGTCAATACAGTTTGATTGCTTTTATATAACTATAAATTTGCCTATGCCACAAGTGATAATTCAATAAAGGTGTTTAAAAAAATGCCTTCTGGTTGTCCTTGGCCTGTGAGACCAAATTTACCTCAAATTTGACTTTGCTTGACTTTATTTGTTTTCTGAGTTGTTTGTTTAGTTTGATGAGTGTGCTTTTATCCTGTTGGGTGCTGCACCTCCTAATTTTTGCCATGATTTTCTTCCTTCTGTTAAGCAAGCTATTGATTTTGTGATTCCACCAGGGTGGCCTGTTTTTTTACTTAGTTCTGTTCTTCTTCTTCCTGGTGAGTACAGCTGCCTCTATGCAGTTAACATGCTTGCACAGGGTTTCTGTGAAAAGTTCTGCATTGACTGCAGTGTTCTCAGGGTTTATGGGAGCTTGAAAATTTACCAGGATATCACTTAATAGCAAGAAGTTAGCCTTAGAGTAGTTCCTGAATATTCCAGGTTTAGCTGGGGGCCTATGTTTTATTTTTACTTCAAATGAGACCATTTTATGGTCTGACCTGACCAGGAAAGACATTACAGTAGGGTTTGTTCAGCACTCTCCCATATTAGTGAGGACCAGATCCAGTATGGTTGCACCCCTCATTGGTGTATTGACTATCTGGTCGGGGGAGTTTGTGTTTACAAAATCCAGGAATCTCTGTGCCTGTATGATTGTTGTCATATAGGATTCCCAGTTAATAGTGGAGTAATTAAAGTTGCCTTTGAATATGGTATTGGGTTGGAAGGTGAGTGTTTCCAGTAAGTTTAAATATATGGTATGGGTTTTCTGGTTCACAGAGGGAGACCTATAGCATCCAAGGAAGTGGTATTGGATTTTGCCTATGGTGATCTGAACATGGAGCAGCTCAAGTGCATTGCCCTATGTATCCAGCCTTGAGGTATATTTATTTTTGGTGTAAGTCGAGATGGCTCCACCTTTAGTCCCGATCTGTGTAGTAGTTGGTCTAAATGAGGGGAAGGCATTATAACCTTGCACTGTTAATATGCTCTACATGCCTTTAAACCATGTCTCAGTGACCGCACAGATGTCAGCATTCTCCAGGGTGAAGAGAGCTTCTAAGGAGTGGAGTTTTTTTGTTTAGACCCCTAGCATTAAGGAGTAAAACCTTTAGATTTTCTTGGTTTTGATTTGCTATGTCAGAAGTACTTTCAGTTTGGCATTGCCTAAAAAGGCATTATGGGAGAAGACAATGTTTTAGCTAATATTCAAAAGCCTAGCGAAGATAGGTGCAAACAATCCCTGGCAAAGCAGCGCAGTCTGTTGACCATCTGTCTCCATGCTGACAAATATTGCACCCCCTTAGAATGACACTAGAAACTAAGCCAATTATTAAAGTCAATAATCTTTTGTTCATATTGTGGCATCATCCTTGGCGAAGGTAAAATGCTGCTCAATGCTAGGCTCATACCAGCCTGAAACACATATTCCAAAAGCTCCATGATGTCTCTCTTCATATAGTCTAGGAAGGTACATCTCAGGTCATTTACTCCCACATGGACTATGACTGAGTCATACTGCTACTTGTGGTCCAATGACCTGAGTGCGTACATAATGTGGTGGATCCTAGCCCCTGATAAGCAGCTGACCGTGACTTTCTCTTTACTCAGCCTGGTCAGAAGGACATCAGTGTGTCTCACAATGGAGTCTCCAATAACCAGAATGTTGGATTGCATTGCGACCTGCCTTATGGGTTTAGAAGTAGAGGCTCCATGAGATGTAGCTTTATGTGTTGATGTTGGTGTTGTTTCGAAAGAGTGCATTTGGGGCTGCTGAGGGTATTTGTTATGTGTACTTTATCTAGGAGGTCTTTGGAGTTTAGGAAGGTTACATTTAAGTGCCTCAGCATATGTGGGTCTATATGCCAGCTTTGAATTGTTTGGGATGTGCGCAGTTTGTGTACTACTGACAACACTGTAGACATTAGGAGTACTTTAATGTCAGAACATTGCTCCAGTGACATTGTCTAAATACATCTCTCACATACCACATCAGTTTGTTTGAGAATTAACTGGTTAACAGTAAACATGAGGCAATTTCTTCATTGCCTCCATATGCCCATATCAACCAAGCTGGTAAAAGAGATAGTGGGAAAGCTCATATCCATGGCAACAGACCCTTTTTTATTGATTAGACAGTTGGAGTGAGAATATAAAGCAATGTCAGGAATATCCGGTTTGGATCTCTGGGGATAGCGCTTGTCACAGCAAACTAGTTATCCTGTGTGCAACTAAGTATTGCTGAAATTTTAGCCGTGCTTTTACAGGAAAAATGTCACTTAAGGTGTCCATGTCTGTACAGGGCACAGCCAAACATTTGAGGGAAATTAATATGTAGGCCATGAAAATTTCAGATATTCTGAAATTAGAAATAAATCAAGTACTCATTGAAAGCAAAGAATTAGCTTGTCAAGAATGATGAAAAGAGGGGAAGTACATGAATGGCTAATGCCTGGCTATCTGGCTTCTATTAATGCTGGTCTCACCACAGCTTCAGTCTGCTAGGATACAATTCTACTTTGTTTCTTCTCTCACCAGAAGCAAAACATTAGCACCACTCTGAAGATGAGAAGCAGGGCACAGCCTGTTTTGTGATCCACAGTCTTGTCCCAGAAGATGCAAGGGTCTGTAGGCTTGTTGTAGCATTTTCCTGGTAGATCTATTGAATAGCAACCAGACCAGTCAGGAATGTCAAGCAAAGACATTCACAGCCCAAAGAGAAACATTCAGGAATCAATGCACGCTTCTCTTTCTCTCACCAGGAGTCGAATATAAGCACAAATTCCAAGCTGCCACCTATGAAGCAGTTATTAGGCTTTCTGGTGATCAGTAATCTCCAGGAAATAATGTCCCTGTGACCCTTCTCAGATGAAAACAGAAGCACTAATCCCAAGATGACTACCGTGAGGCAGAATGTGGGCTCTCCAATAACAGGTGGTCTTGTAGTAGATTTTTAAAGGCAAGATGAAAAAATGGGTTAATATCCTAAGCACTGCAGTGTGCACTAAGCAGTTAGATAAGAAAAAAGGAGTAAATTAGGCTTTAGCTGTCTAAGTGGATAGCCACTAATTTAAAAAAAAGTAAGATAGATTTAAAGGGGGTGGGCACTTTTGTATTCTGATTCTATGGAATACAGTTGGATGGCAAATAGATTTTAATAGTTGAAGGGGAGTGATTTCACAATATGATAATTTTGTGTTTACTCACAACAACCAGTGAAAGAGAAGAGGGAAGGAGGTATGTGGTCAAATTAACATAAGGGGCAGGCAACTATAAACACAGTTGTGTTTAAGAACACAACAGCAACAGGCTGGGAGGGTGAGAACATTTTTTTTAAATTCTTTGTGACTCACAAGAGACACAGCTGTGTTCTCTTTCCAAGTTTTAATATGCAATTATAAGCAAAATACAAATAAAATACAGTGTAAAGAAAACAAATCACAGTATGCAAAACAGAAGAAGGCAATAAAGTAATGCAAAATATAAGAAAGCAAAAGCAAACTAACCTTTCTGTCACACAAGTAGTGGCTGAGTCTGGGTGAGCATTTCCAGGAAAGCTTTGAAATGTTTTATTTCACCTGTTAAATAGATCCTCCCCGGGATTCATGAAGCTTGTGCCAGGTGCAGGCGTAACGTCGGTGATCTAACACAAAATATGGCCACCGAGCAATTCAGGTACGAGCTGTTTCCACGTGCACTACCTGCGTATGCTACGCACGCACAGCTCCCAGTGCCTTTATGCTAATCACCCCACGTGAAACAGTGTAGCATGCAAATGAAAGTATATAGCGATTCAGGAAGTGGCGCAAGCATAGTGTAAGCATGCAGAAATGTAAACCGAAAAAAATGGTTTACATTTTGCAAACATAAAATCAGAGCCATGACAGCGGACCAAACACACGTATTATACTGTTAATATGGCTATATATTTAGCCATTGGAATAAAACAACATGCACAAAATATGAAAAAGAACATTTAATATTATGCCCACACTAACGTGAAGTTAAAGCGCAGGGCATCAGTGCGCAATGGGGATCGCAATTAAAATAAAATTATATGGAATAAAACTGCAATGTAACACTTTTCATGATTTCCCCATAATAGTCAATGGCAAGCATGCTACACCACACCATGGTGCAAGGTTTGCTAAGGGGCTGTGACAGTGTTCTGCGTGGTAACTAGCAATTAGTAGACAATGCCATGCAAATTAGAGGAGTAATAGTGAATCACAAATTCCCCGCCGGTGTAAGGATGTACCTCATAGCGTAGCGTTACAACACCGAGGTATGCCCTGGAGATAAAGATGACATCAAGAGAGGGGTGTGCCACCTTTACTGTAAGCACATTGGAGCATTGCTAATCCAGTTTGCCTGTTGCTAAGCAAAGCTGCAGGATAGGGGTGTGTTGAAGTAGCCATAGCTTTGCTTAGCTGAGAGCACACAAGGTAACCAAATGTGCATGTGAACGTGAATGAAAACACGCTGTAAACCCGGGAAACCGCTCTGCGCACCAGAGCAGAAACAAGGAGGATATGGGAAAAAGATAAGGAAATGCTGCAGCATGGAAATTGGAGTACAAATGAGTAATTAACACCTAGGAACCCACAGTGGGCCACTGACAATGGCTAACAAGGCTGATAGCAGCTACCTGCAGAACAGGAAAGGGGAGGTGCCGTACTGCAAAGAAAACAGTACTGTCACAGCAGAACAAAGCAAAATTGCAGTAGATCAGCTACATAACACATTTCGCAACACATTCTTGGGTAGGGAAAGTACAAAACAAGAAAGCCGGCAGCTGGATGCATGCCTGTCAATGGGAGGGGATTTGGGTTGAAAAGTGAATTAAAGGGCAACAGATAAATTATGGCAGGCAAGCATAATTCAACACCAAAGGCCCCACAATTGCAGTACTCACTGTAAAACCCATAATTAAGATACCCTGCAGCTGGAATTGCACATACACACCCAATGACATCAGCAACATCCATAGCACAATAGTATAAAGTGTGAAAGCACCTCACACACATTTGTTTATTCCCATATACACTGCACCATCGATGTATACAGATGGGGAACTTTTAATATGTACATGTTAGGGGCTGCCATAGCTTTGATTCACCAGCATGTGTTGGAGACTGAAGGTGGTGTGGAGAGTGATGCTGACAACCAACTCAGGCACCGGAGGAGGACAAGAGTGTTCAGACCCAGGGTAACCTATCAGGGGCTAAATAATCTGGAGATAGTAGAGTGTTACAGGGTGGACAGGTACACCATACAGCAACTTGTTGAGCTGCGCTGGCCATGCCTCAGAGCCAGAAATAACAGAGGGGGAACCCATCCCAGTGGACACGAAGGTATGTGTAAGCTTGAGAATACTAGCCACAGGTATGTTTCAAAGGACAACTGGGGATATCCTGGGGATCTCACAGTCATCAGCATCCAGGGTACTCCACCAGTTCCTGGATGCCATGTTACCACATGCCAATGCGCACATATACTTCCCCCGAATGCAGAAGGAGTTGGCCAGCAATATGCTTCTCTTCCACTGTGTGGCAGAATACCCAGAGGTACTGGGAGCAATAGACTGCACGCACATACACATTAAGTCACCACCCAGTGAGCAGGGTAGACGATACATAAACTGCAAGGGATACCCCTCCATCAACTGTCAGGTCGTGTGCAATGCCCAGGGCATTATCATGGATGTGTGTGCTGGCAGCCCTGGAAGCTATCATGACTCCCACATCTGGCATGCCTCACAGCTGTATCACGTATTTGCCAGGGGGCACATCACATATGGCCACCTGGTGGGGGATGCTGGCTATGCACTGGAACCGTGGATGATGACTCCCATCAGAAATGCAGATGCACCCATGCAAGAACGCCATAATGAGGCACACGCACAACCCAGAATCATCATAGAGTATGTGTTTGTGATGCTGAAATCACGGTTCCATTGCTTGGACATATCTGGTGGAGCCTTGCAGTACTCTCCAGACATGTGTGCCCACATCTTCATAGTATGTGCCATGCTACACAATATGATCCTGCGAAAACAGCTGCAGCAGGGACAGAATGGTGAAGGCCCTTAGAACCCAGCACCATTGCCAAGGGCCCCACAGGCACAGTGGAACTCAGACCACGAACACCCTGAGCCAGCCCCAGTAGGCAGATGGAGGCGTGCCCAGTATGCCCATGCCTTGGCAAAGCGGGAACATATAGCATACATACTGACAGTGTAGGCACCTATAGACCGACACCCTTCTCTACCTGCACACACAGTAAACATGGATGACACACACAAGACCACCTGTAAATTGTCATGTATAGGCGGTCTACTGTGTGCATCCTACATAGGCAGCCCTCAACTGTTGCACACACAACCGCTATTGGCACAAGGTAAGTCAACACCTGAACAGTAAATTAAGCTATTAGCATGTGCTGATACTGCATGTATAGGTTCATAGGTACATAGGTAGGTACTTGGCTAACTGCCCAAGGCCATTCATATGCCTAGCCAAAATGTGTCAGCTGTCGCCACCCAATTGATTAACTAACTGTCCCTCTGTGGAGCAGAGCCAATTGCGGGATCCCTGGGGTGTATCTACTGTTCCCCATCCACTCTGCAAGGTTTCCCTGGAGTATTAGTGAGGGGCTCCATATAATGTAATCAGGGATGTAGTTCCAAAGCATGAGGAGTACCTGTGACAGGAATCTATCACTCCAGCATCTTTCAGTTATGGTTGTGGCAAGGTGTAGCTCATTACAGTGTGTGGCTCACTGTGACATGGATTCCCATAGGTGGAGCATATCCATTAAGCCAGACTTGGACATGGCTTTGTTGGCCAGCAAAGATCATCTCTGAATAAATAAGATGCCACTGAGTAATGCAAGAGTTCATTCAGTCTGGCAGCATAGGACACATGTCTGAGGCCATTAATCCTCTTGATGATGTATGTTCATGGACCCTCCAGCTGTTGGATGTGTCTTCTGAGGTACATCCCAAATGGGTTATCATATTCAATGATGGGATTGATGAGTGATGAATAAAGGGGCACAATAACCTCAGTATGTCTAGATGCGAAACCTTAATTAATCAGATGGCCTACACAGAAGGATGTTCTAATTACTTTGGAGATATGATTGTCAAAGGAGGGATCACTATCTAATGTAGTCCCCACATACACATTACCTAGTGTATATTAAAGTGGCTGCCACTTGTGTTAATATGTGGGTGTTTAGTTTTCTCAATATGAAATGACCATGCAGTTTGTGGCCTTTAGCTGGAGGCCATGACTTTGACACCCTGTGTTGGTCTATGTGAGGCCCCTTGAAGGATGTCTGTGACAGCTGGACTGTCAATTATGGCTCCCAGTTTGCAGAAATTGCCAAACACTGCCTGCTATAGTCCACATGTGTTTGCCTGTACCTCTGAGAAGTATATGGAAAACAGTAGGGGTCCCAGGACTGAGTCCTGTGGGACATCAGTTGTGACTGGTTAAGAGTTGGACCTGGAGGCTGCTAGGCTTACCATGTGGGTTCTGTGTGTAAGCCTGTTGGCAACTCAACCTGTGATGTACAGGTGTATGTACTGGCTGGTGAGTTTATAAATAATACCTGAGTGGGGAATGGTGTCAAAATCCTTGGCGAGGTCCAGGTAGTATGTGTAAACTACCACACCCCTCACCTAAAGTCTAGGTGACTGTAAGATGTCAAACATATTCAGTAGGCATGATCTGCACTCAATCAAGCTGACCTGGATTGGGTTGAGTGTCTCTGTTAATGAGTTCCATGATGATGTGCTCTATAGCCTTGCAGACCATGCTAGTCAGGCTTATAGGGCAATAGTTCCTGGGATCCATTGTGGCACCACCTTTGTGGAGTGGGATAACTGTTGCTGTGTGCCACTCTCTGGTATGTAGCCTGTAGAGAGGCTGGGTTTGAACTGTGTGTTTAGGTGAGGGGTTAGTTCATTTGGAGCTCTTGTACGACACAGCCTGGGACACTGTCCGGTCCCATTGAGGCTGTGTTTGTGGCTTTGGATAGGACTGTTTTTAACCTGTGTGTCAGTGATTGCCGGGACCATACATTCTTCTGGTATAGTTATGGGCCGTTTAGGGGTTGAGAGGGGTGTGAACCTGTCTGTCAAAATGTTGGCAATATCAGTCGGTTCAGTGTATTTTGTGCCAGTCTGTACCAACTAAGAGCAGATCTGAGAGATCCCACTTAGGTTCTTGACATAGCTAAAGAACGCTTTGTGGTTATCTGTAGGGTCCTTGGGAAATTGTCTTTTGAAGCTAGCCTTGGATGATTTCATGAGGGATCATAATTTCTTGCTGGTACTGATCAGGGATGTCTGTCCTTCTAGGGATTTCACTCTTATCTGTACTAGTTTCCTCCTTCTATTGTAGAGCCCGTTTATGGCAGGGGTCCACCAGACCGGTTTCCTTTTCTTGGAGGAGTGAGTCTAGGTTTGACTTGGGATAGCACGATCCATGCATTCCTGCAGATGATCACAGAGTGCCTTTGTATATGTTTCAGCATCTTGGACAGCATTGTTCATTGGCATGGGGGCTGTGAACCTTTCCACCTCGGGCTTAAGCAATGTGAAGTCTGCTTTGGAAAAGATTTTCATGGTGGTTTCCTTGTTTGGGGTTGTAGGTGGAATGTGAATATGTAGAGTGATTAGTCTATGGTCTGATCTAACCAGCGAGGGTTTGACGTCGGGTGTGGAACACCGGTCGCCCATGTTGGTGATGACCTGGTCCAATATGTTGTTCCCTCTGGTGGGTGTGTAGACCAGTTGTTCCAGGGTGTTTGAGTGTAGAAATTCTAGGAAGCGCTGGGCAAGGAAGTTAGTACTTGAGTAGTTTTCCCAGTTAATGTTTGGGTAGTTGAAATCACCCAGTATTAGGGTGTTTGGTAGGACCTGCATATTTTCCAGTGTCTCCAGAAATGCGGAATGTGGGTCCTGGGTCATGGTGGGTGATCTGTAGCAAGCTACAATTTGGATTGCAGTTTTGCCCATTGTCAGTTGCACTTGGATGATCTCTGATGCATCGTGCTGCGCCAGTAACCTGGAGGTGTGAGTATCCTTGATGGATATGGATACACCCCCCACCTTTTGTGTTCCGGTCCGGGTTCTGTGGCTGAAAGTTGTGGTATGAGTTATAGCCTGGTAGTGCTGGGGTGCTCTCTGGAGCCTCAAACCAGGTTTCCGTTACTGCACAGATATCGATGTTCTCCACACTGAGGAGTGCCTTGAGTGTGAGCATTTTGAGGTTTAGACTTCTGGCGTTGAGTAGCAATACCCTCAGTTTCTGGTTACTTGTGCTATTTACTGTGGTGGGTTTGTCTTATGAGCCTTGCCTAAAAGTCCACCTTGCCTAATATCCACCTCTCTACTATAGTTTGCAAGCAATTACAGCTGTGCATGTGTACATGTTCTGCAAATGTGTACTGACCCTTATTACATGGCTGTGCCAAATGGCTATGTGCACACCTACATAGAGTGAATATTGACAGTAGAGACACCCTGATTGAACATTTAGATTTGTGTAGCCTAACCTCTCATTGCCAGACTAACAGTTGCTTGGAAATATGTTGACAGTACTGGTAATGAAACAGGGTGCATATCATCTTTAACTCCAGTGTGACATCTGCAGTAGGAGTGTAAGATGTAGGAAACTGCTGCCCATGTGTAATAGCTGTTTCATAGGTGATGGCGTACACTACCTGATTATATCCTGATGATGTCGATAGTGGCAGCAGAGTCTATTGATATTTGACTTTGTGTGGGGAGTGGGTGTCTGTGCCCAACAAAGCTCATGGTTCTGCTGGGTATGTGAGTATACACCCAGACAAGGAAACAGCCCTGTTCACACTTGCATCATCTGTAATCAACTATCAGGATGTGATGTGGACCTCAGAGGGGTATTGCTACTAAAAGTAGCTACCATGTTCCTGTAATAGCTAGTGTTGCTTTGTCCATAACACAAATATTTACATGTGAGCATCACTGTCTAAATCATATTCATAAGCAGTAAGTATACTAAATACAGTATGTGGTATTTATAGTACTGAATGCTCAAACAGGCATGTCCACTAGTCAGCTACTGGTGTTTAATAATGTCAGCTTTGTGTATGTGGCCATCCTGGGGGAATGCAATCTCTATGCCATGTACGCTGCCAAACCCACCTAACACCACACCCCACACATTGTCTGGGATGCAGCTACAGGGGTGAGCTTGGAGGCAGTCCATTCTACACCCATGACTGTACTAGACAGCCAAGAGGTGTAGGTTAATACATGAATCTCATCACCACAACCAACACATAACCTTACCAGAACACAGTAAGGACACACACACATTCCACCAGATATCATACACATCCACAGAGGCCTCTAAGTATCTGGCCAAGCAAGAGGCCTCCCAAGTTGGAATAGACAGACAACAGAATACAAAGACTGTACGACATAGTTTGCATAATTGTGTCACACCTCAGAACACGTGGCCGGAAACATGGCCAACAGTACTCATTTGTGAATGCAAACCCTAGCACTATGTTACACACTAAGCTATATGAGGGCAAACATACTGTCAACTGCCTCTATGCTATGATTAGCCACATGCCCATACACTCAGACCACCTTTAGAACTATACACATGTCTCTGGCATATTCTGTGTTGTTGTGCAGGACCTGTGATGCAGTAGCCTGGACTGCATGGAAACACATATAGGAACTGTCAGGTCTTGTAGCCCATGCAGGTAGGTCCCAAGTCCTGGGTAGCATTCTGCCATTGGCCAGAATGATGCAGCCGTACAGGGACAAGGATTGTATTCCACAATCATGAAATGTACTGGTGTAATTTAAAGAGTATCCAGCATCTCTCTGCCTGGGATAACATGGTTGACAACCATGATGCTTTGCCAGACAGGGCCTGCACCAGTCACTCCTAAAAATCTGGATACTGGCAACGGCCCATGCTTCCCCTATAGTGCCCTCATCACGCCAGGTTCAAGTGAAAGTCCACTGGTGCAACAGGGACAGCCAAGAAATAAACTGTGGGTCTTGCTACTCAATGATACAAATCAGGTACTCAATACGGATCCACTTACGGCAATCTGAAACATGGAGAACATATCTGTGCAGTGATTGAGATATGGTTCAACGCTTTGGAGAGCATACCTGCATGACCATGTTATAACACATACCTCACCTCTTGGCCATCATTCTTTATTGGAAAACATGGGCCACAGGTGTGTCCAACTTCCTGAGGGATATGTACACCCACACGCTAGTTGCACTTGCACAACGTAAGATGCATTATGCTGAGCAACTACCTTTGTGCCAAAGTGTAATCCAAATTGTACCTTGTGACAAATCATCCACCATGCCTCAGAATTCCCAACTGTCATTGTGCTGTAATGGGGAATACCAGTTTTCTGATAGGAAACCATAATCATGGCCACTCAGCTATCCCATTATGAACTGGGAAGACTCATCATGTACCAACACATGTGCTCAATGCATGTTGGATCTCATCAACACCAATGACCTGTATCATCATAGTCACACCAACAGGGCTAACAGTATGCCACACATGGTCAGTCTTCAAAGCCAATGTTATGCTCCTTAAGAGCAAAGTGATGACTGTCATGGCACCCATGCAGATGTACAATGCATGTGCAAATGCTGGGTCCTACACAAATGCACTTTAAGCACTCACATATGTGCAGTGATCATGCCATTGAAACAGAAACAGGATTCAAACAAGCACAAATATGAAGGCAAACCAGTGGTACCCTGCCTTAAACTGTACCACAGAAGGTAGTAACTGTTGCAAGAGTCAACACACGAGTGGAAGTTGATCCATGGTCAGTCTCAGTAAGATGCAGATGCACCATATAATGCCACACAAAGCTACTGTGAAACTAATCATCCATATATTATGAGGCCAAACACAGAGGATTCCATGGCTGTGTCATGAAACATAATGGCAACAACAAGACCTGCTGTGCTTCACAGCACTATGGCATGAGAAGTACTGCACCTACGGAAATAGCACCTGTTCATCCAGATATGGTCTTGGATAACATAAACACACCCCCCAACAGGTACACATTCATATATCCATGTACAGTACAGAGCCCCTGTAATAACAACTATGCAGGTACAAGCTGAACTCTCTAATGCCATACATAGGTTCATAGGTTCATAGGTTCATACTAGGCTATCTGCCCTAGGGCATTTATAAGCCTAGCCAGAATGTGTTTGGCTTTCGCCACCCATTTTAAATTTATTTTGCTATGCCCTTTTTCGAGGTTAGTATACTGTGCCTCTGTCTAACAGTGACACAGAAGTGATACCCGGGGTAAACCTACGATCTCCCATCCACTCATCAAGATTCCTCTTGAAGAGAGTCAATGAGGGACTCTGCCTAACCTGGACTGGGATTTTATTCCAAAGTGAAGGGAGCCTCTGGGTTATGAATCTGTCCCTCCAGCATGTCCTATTTATTTCAGTGCTGAGGTTCAAGTCTCTCGAGCGCATAGCTCGATGGGATTTGGATTTTCTGAGGTGCAACATGTCCATTAATTCCGGGTTGGACATGGCTTTATATGTCAGGCACAGATCGCCTCTGAACAGGCGGTATGCCACTGAGTAGAGCTGGAATTTCTTTAACCGGGCAGCATATGGCATCTGTTTGAGCCCTTTCACCCTCTTGGTGAGGTACTTTTGGGGTCTTTCCAGTTGCTGCAGGTGTCTGATAAGGTACATCCCAAAAGGGGCATTGTACTCAATTATGGGCCTGATGAGGGATGAGTAAAGAGGCACGATGACCCCCCCTGATCTAGATGTGAATCCCTTCATGATTAGGTGGGCTATATAAAATGTTTTTCTAACCACTTTGGCCACGTGGTTGTCAAATGAGAGATTGCTATCAACTTGGGTCCCCAGGTCCCTAATTACTTCTTCTGTACTTAATGGATTACCACCTATGTGGTAATTTGTGGGCACTTTGTTTTTGCCAAAAGGGATGACTATACACTTTTTGGCATTTAGCTTGAGGTCATGGCTCTGGCACCAGTTGTCTGTTTCTATGAGGCCCTTTTGGAGGATGCTTGTGTCGGCTGGAGAGTTACGATTATGGCGCCCAGTTTGCAGTCATCTGCGAACATGGTCAGCCACAGTCCTTCCGTGTTGGCCTGTACCTCCGAGAAATATATACTGAACAAGAGAGGTCCCAGGACTGAGCCTTGTGGGACACCACTTGTAACTGGTTTGGAGTCTGACATGGCTCCAGCAATTCTAACCATGTGGGTTCTGTCCTTGAACCAGTTTGCAATCCATCTAGTGACATAGGGGTTTATATTTAAGCTGGTGAGCTTATCTATAATGCCCGAGTGGGGTATTGTATCGAAGGCTTTGCGAGGTCCAGGTAGGCTGTGTGGACCACCTTCCCTCATCAATGGCCTTGGTGACTGTTTCAAAGAAATCAACCAGGTTTAAGAGGCAGGATCTGCCCTTAACAAAGCCGAACTGGGTAGGATCCAGTGTCTGTAGGTCCCCAATATCTTTATTTATGAGGTCCATGATGATCCTTTCCATAGCTTTGCAGACCAAGCTAGTCAGGCTTATGGGGTGATAGTTTCCAGGATCCGTTGAGGCACCACCTGTATGGAGAGGGACCACTGTTGCTGTACGCCACTCTTTGGGCACATATCCTGTAGTAAGGCTGAGATTAAACAGTAGTTTTATGTTTGGGTTTAGCTCTTCTTGGAGTTCATGTAGGACACAGCCCGGGACACCGTCTGGTCCCATTGATGCTGTGTTTTTTGCTTTGGAGAGGCTCTTACCTGAGCATCTGAGATGTCAGGGGCAGCACTCTGCTGGGATAGATATTTGCCCTTTTGGTGGGGAGGGAGAAGTTTGCTGAACCTGTCAGCTAGGATGTTGGCAATGTCTGTGGGTTCAGTGTATTTTTTGTCATTTTGGACTCATTCTGAGCATATCTGGGAATTTCCACCAAGGTTCCTAACATAACTAAAGAAGGCCTTGTGATTATCCTTAGTGTCCTGTGCAATTTTTCTCTCGAAGCTGGCCTTAGACAATTTTATGAGTGCCCGTAGTGTTTTGCTAATACTGATCAGTGATGCCTTCCCTTTTTGGGATTTTGCTCTATCATTTAGTAGCTTCCTCCTTCTACAGGCTTCATGGGACCTGTCCACATCCCAGGTCATATCCTACACAAATGTCAGAACAATCTGCTCCCCACATAAACATCATGTACAATCATAGCTTCATGTCAGGCTGTGTACACACTGAATGGTGCACAGCAACAGTCATCTGTTAATGCTGTCAATATCCGAGGGACCCTGTTATGTGTACAGCTGACCAGGTTGCAAACAGTGGATTCATTGCATTGCAAACCACATAATGCAACTGTGTCAGTACATGGGTTCTCTGCACAGTTGCTGTAGGGCTAGGTACAGTCCACCAGTCAAAGGTTACTTGGTGTTGTACCATTACATGTCATACCACATGTACGGATGTGTGTTGGTGGTCTGAGGACATGGTGGTGTCTGAGGATTACATCCTAGAATGCAGCTTTTGACACTATGACCTGCACCTGGCTCATCTGTGATGACTTATGTTGGAGTACTGGTCTGTACATGTGAGTAGCCATTGAATGTGGGGACACCACCACCCGGAGTGGTCCATACCAGTGTTATGGCCCACATGTCTGGTTCTGAGTTATATGGTGGCAGCGCTATTGTGCACTACAGAGCCTTCAGCCAGGTGTTCCTCACTGCACAGATGTCAGTATTCCCCATTGTAGGTTCAACGGTGAGCAGCTGTGATTATGACAGCGACACATCTAGCACTGGTCAGCATAAGCATACAATGCAATTGCCTTCTAGGTGTCAGGTTATTATCCTGTATTTAGGACATTTGCCTTGGAATGGCACTATATGGGCAGATGTGACCTAGGTATTATCACCACTCCCTTGAATCATGAATGCATGTGATCTGTGACAAAGGCTTGTCTTCTGTCAATCATGTCATCCCAGAATGACAGACACTGGACAACATTGTATAATTATAGCAGGACTTTGGCTCATTGTGTTTGTCAAGCAGTTGCCATTCCTAGCATGACATCACTGTGAGTGGTAGTATTGTGCTTGGTATAGACTGATACATCTAAGGTGACAGACAGCAGCAGATGTTGTGTAGATGACCAGTGTCAGATATATGTAGTGCAGTGTTCCTGCTAACAATGACAACTACTAACACCGGAGTCCATTACAACATGTTCTGTACATCTAACTGTATGAGCATGGCCACTGTGGCCTTCCGTGTTTAGAATCAGAGTGCATCCCAAACAGCCCTGTGCTACTAAGTGTATGAGCATGCCCAGTATAACCTTGTATAGTTGGGCTCATAGTGCATTCCAAACAGCCCTGTGCTAATAAGTGTGTGACCATGCCCACTGACACCGTGTGTAATTTATGTGCTTCTATGTGTATGAGCATGGCCATTGTAACCCTGTATAGTGATAGTAGTCATCATTTCCACAGATGGGCATACTCCTGTTCAGGATGGACTCCTACGTTAAACACACAGGTTCACAGCTATGTACATCTTAACAGTCAGCATCCCTGTTGATGTCCGCAATCCTAGAAGGTCATGATGACTACATTAGAATGTGTAATCTCTGTGGCGCAACTCATAACTGTGTAGTACTATAATAATGATCTGTAGATAGGCAGGTGTTCTGATCCCACCACTGCTGTGTGTGTGTGTGTCCATCTGCCTGAGAACAGAACAATGCTTTTTAGAGTACTCACACCTCTACTCAACTTTGGCAAGGCTTATGATGTCATCCACCTAGGAATACCCCTCTGGGATTACTGTAACCCAGTAATCTCAGTAGCGTGTTCTGTAACTGTGTAATGCTGTAGTGTGATAAAGTAATTTGGTCAGTGTTCTTAATCCCAGACTTGCCAAGTGTGTGTGTCCATCTGCCTGAAGACAGAACAATCCTTTTTAGAGTACTCACACTCCATACTATTCCTATACTTAACTTTGGCAAGGCTGATGATGTCACCCACCTAGGAATACACCTTTGGAATTGCCGTGACCCAGTAATCTCAATAGCACGTTCTGTAATTGTGTAATGCTATAGTGTGATAAAGTAGTTAGGTTGGTGTTTTAATCCCAGACATGCCAAATGTGTGTGTGTGTGTCCATCTGCCTGAGGACAGAACAATCCTTTTTAGAGTACTCACACTCCGTACAATTCCTATACTCAACTTTGGCAAGGCTGAGGATGTCACCCACCTAGGAATACACCTCTGGGAATGCTGTGACCAAGTGATCTCAGTAGCGTGTTCTGTAACTGCATAATGCTGTAGTGTGATAAAGTAGTTAGGTTGGTGTTCTAATCCCATACATGCCAAGTGTGTGTGATGTCTATCTGCCTGAGGACAGAACAATCCTTTTTAGAGTACACACACTCCATACAATTCATATACTCAACTTTGGCAAGGCTGATGATGTCACCCATCTAGGAATACACCTATGGGATTGCTGTGACCCAGTAATCTTGGTAGCGTGTTCTGTAACTGCATAATGCTGTATTGTGTTAAAGTAGTCAGGTAGGTTTTCTATTCCAAGGCATAGCAGGTGTGTGTTTGTCAGTCATATCCCATGTGTTGGTGGCTGTGAGTGTCTAGCCACTGGATGTGTTGAGGAGCGTGTTTTGTAGTTTCCCTATATAGTGGCCATATATGTCACAATCAGCCAAGAGACTGGGTTGGCAAGACATACCCATACATTTAGCAATAGGCCTGGTGAGAAAAGTCAGCAACCCTAATATTACCCAGAATACAGTCTGAGCCCATGTGTCGGACAGAAACACAATTGCCTTGGGATTAACACCAGTACATAATACAGGAACTGCTGATGTTTACCTTTTCATTCTTTTCTAATGCTTTGGTGTCACAAGGTTTGTTCTTGGAATATATAAACTATATCTATGTATGTGTGTCTATATATATATATATATATATATATATATATATATATATATATATATATATGGACATTAACATATATACATCTACGTAATGGAATACATGTCCTATACTGTTGAATGACTGTGCTGGATGATATGTTTGTGATAACATCCAATGTCTGTATATCTGCCATGGCTTAGTGGTAAAGCACATCAACTGTGGTGTGCAGTGTTCTGGTTTCGAGCCTTGCAGAGGCTGGTTATTTTGTTGCTGGGCAGAACAAGGGCCATTAGATATGGAGTGAGTAAGACGCATTTAAGCAGTTGTGAGCGGGTGTGTGCAGATTTGCACAATGGTAAGCAGTGGTTAGTTAGGGGAGGCTCAGTATGGGACATGTAACTATGCATTAGCAGGCAATCCTATGCAAATGAGATGAAGGATAGTGAATCCCAGATTTTCCCAGGGTGTAAGGTAGGTCCCAAGAGTTTAAGAGTATAGATAGCCGGCTGCAAGACTTGGATATAGGTGACATCATGGGGGGGGGGGGTGTCAGGCATACTGTAAGTGGATTGGAGCCCTGTGGCTCAAGATTGCTCTCAGCTTAGCATGGCTAAACTAGGGGTGTGTAAACCTGCCTCGGACAATCGGAAGGGGAAACAGCAGTAGGAAAGTAATCAAGGAGAACTAGCTGGGCTGACAGGTGAAATGTATCAGGATCAGCCAATTACAGAGGCAGCAGACAGCCCAGAACACTACTATAAACTAAGCAAACACCTTCTCCTCTGGTTTTTCCACACTCTACACCACCGGTGTATACAAGTGGGGAAATTTTAACAAACAAACCTACAAAATGAGAAGGGCTGCAGTAGGCAACATGCAACAACATGTGCAAGAGGCTGAGGGTGGTGAGGATGTGAATGCTGCCAAACAACCCACAGTGAGGAGACTGAGAAGAATGTACAAACTCAGGGTAACCTACCAGGGGCTACATGAGCTGGAGATAGTGGAGCACTATAGGGTAGACAGAGACCTCCTACAGCAAATTGCTGAGCTGTGCCGGCCATACCTGACACATCAAACTGGCCAAGGGGAACCCATCCCAGTGGCTACCAAGGTATGTGTAGGCCTAGGTATACTAGCCACAGGTACATCCCAAAGTACAACTGGGAATATCATGAGGATCTCACAGGCATCAGCATCCAGAGTATTCCACCAGTTCCTGGATGCCATGTCAGCACATGCCAGTGAGCATGTTTATTTCTTCAACACATGTGAGGTGTTGACCAGCAATATGCGCCTCTTCCACCAAATAGCAGACTACCCTGGGGTAGTGGGTGCTATAGACTGCACACACATATGCATCAAAGCACCACCCAGTGAGCAGGGTAGGGCCTACATCAACCGCAGGGGCATCCCCTCCATCAACTGCCCAGGGCATTATAATGAATGTGCATGCTGGCTGCCCTGGAAGCTATTATGATTCAGAAATATGGCATCTAATGCAGCTGTACCACAGATTTGCCAATATGGACATCCCCTACAGTCACCTAGTGGGGGATGCTGGGTACCCACTGGAGCCATGGCTGATGACACCCATCATAAATGCACACACGCCTGAACAACAATGCCATAATGAGGCACACGTATAGGCCAGACATATAATAGAGCATGTGTTTGGGATGCTCAGGATATGGTTCCAGTGTTTGGACACATCCGGTGGAGCCTTGCAGTATTCACCAGCTACATGCACTCAAATTGTTATGGTATGTGCTATGCTACACAATATGATCCTGTGGAAACAGCTGTAGCAGGAACAGCATGGGGCAGGGCCACACAGCCCCCCACCAATGCCAAGGCCTGTACAGGCACAGAGCGACTCGGAGGGGGAACAACCTGAGCCTGACCCAGTAGGCAGAAGGAGGTGTGCCCGGTATGGCCTGTCCTTGGCAAAGAGGCAATGCATAGCATATGCACTGACATAGTAGGGACCCAGGGAATGACACCATCTCTGACTCACACAGACAGTAAAAGGGATGCCAAACATGGCACTACCTGTGCTCAACCATGTGTAGGGAGTGTACTATGTGCATCCGACATAGGCAGCCCTCCAGCACCATCCTCAAGTCTGGCACACCCTCAAGGTAAGTCAATCAACCTACCAATTGCCAAATGGAGTAGAATGTGTTGTTACCTGTAGCTACGGTATGGATGTGAGCGTGCAAGGGAATTGGGTGGCCGAATGTTAAGGCAGCAGACAGTAGACACCCATAGTGGCACCATGACATCTGTAACACATACTCGAGTCACCATAGTAACCAGTACTACACAGGGTGACAAAACCCAGTACATGTAACGGGCTGAGTGACATGTGTGTCCATAAGACCCACACAAGTCTCAGCCAGCAGGGCAGGTATAGACAGACACAAACAAATGCTGTACTATGGCCTCTGACTGTGTCCTATGGGTAACCCCTCCTCCAGACCCACACAGACAGACTACAGCAGGGCAGGCAGTTGGATGTAAGTTGTGAAGGCTAGGAAGTCAGAAACTAATATGTTGGTAATTAAAGCTAAGATCTGTAATACACTGGTATGCCTCTAGCCAGCTCAATAGGTAAGACTACACACTGAAATAGAGTACCTGATATACCAGTACAGACTTAGCAAATGTGTACAGGTGTCAGGTGTGCCTCCCCCATCAAACGTACACTTATAGCAACAGTCAAGTGTGCCCCCCTGCTCCTGTGTAGGAATGTAGATACAGTCAGGTGTCCCCCCCCCCGCTATGCAGACATGTAGCAACTGTCAATGCCAAATGACTGATGGATACCCTGCAGACACAGCATGCTACCTGTCAGTGTAGAACACAAAGGTCGGCACCGCAGTACAAACTACCTGGACTTCTTCCACACATGCGATACAGATGGCCATACTGGGCATGCTCACACACTTGAAGGTATGAAGGCAATGTCAGTCAACAACATGCTGAAAGGTCATACTGGGCATGCTCACACACTTAAACACATGAAGGCCATGTCTGCAAACATCAGTGGTCTAGACATATCCGGCAGTCGCACTTCTTAGTGCAGACACATGTCAGTATGCACCACTCCTGCCTTGCACACACAGTGGATAGGAATGCAGGCATATATGTAAGGACAACACACTATAATAAGCAAAAGGTAGATGGACATAGATGTGTGGAAGAGGGTGACCGTGACAAGGAGCCATCCGGGCCTGTCCCACCCAGCACACAGCCAAAGGGCCCCAAACACATGACGTGCAGATGTCATTCACTGCAGATACTAGCCACCAGTATCTGTTAGCATGACAGACTATGTGGTGTACGTGCCAGCTGTGCAACATGACTGTACAAGGAAGTAGTCATCTAGTAGCTGTATACACATACCTGTGACATATGACCCCATGTGTGCCCGCATGTGGCATGTCAACCCTTACATGAATGGGTTATGGCTCATGCACGCACTGCCCTCCCCATAGCAGTATTATGACAAGCCTGCTGAGGTTATCCAATGTGAAATACACCTTTGGGAGAGCTGTAGCTCAGTAATCTTCGTGGCGTGTCCCATAGCTGCATACTGCTGTAATGATAAACTAGGTAGGCAGTAGTTCTAACCCCAGACTTGCCGATTGTGTGCGTGTCTGTCTGTCTCAGACTGTGTAGAGAAAAATGCTTTTTAGGCTACTCACAGTCCATGCAATTCATATACTCAACTTTGGCAAGGTTGCTGATGTCACTCACCTACAAATACACCCCTGGGAAAGTCATAGCCCAGTAGTCTCTATAGTGCATTCTGTAACTGCGTATAGCTGTAGTGTGATAAAGTAGTTAAGTCAGTGTTCAAATCCCCGAATTGCCAACTGTGTGTGTGTGTCCATCTGCCTGAGGACAGACCAATGCTTTTAGAGTACTCACACTCCATACAATTTATATACTGAACTTTGGCAGCCCTACTGATGTCACCCACCTAGAAATACACCTCTCGGACTGCTGTATCCCAGTAATCTCAGTAGCGCATTCTGTAACTGTGTGATGCTGTAGTGTGTTAACGTAGTTAGGTAGGTGTTCTAGTCCGAGGCATAGCAGGTGTGTGTGTTTGTCAGTCATATCCTGTGTGTTGGTGGGTGTGAGTGTCTAGCCACTGGATGTGTTGGGGAGTGTGTTTTGTAGTTTTCCTATATATGTGCCATATATGTCACAATCAGCCAAGTGACTGGGTTGGCGAGAAATACCCATACATATGGCAATAGGCCTGGTGAGTAACGTCAGCAACCCTATTATTACCCAGACTACAGTCTGAACCCATGTGTTGGACAGAAAGACACTTGCCTTGGGAGTAACACCAGTACGTAATACAGGAGCTGCAGGTGTTTTCCATTTCATTCTTTTCTAATGCTTTGGTGTCACTAGGTTTGTTCTTGGGATATATAATCTATATGTATGTGTGTATATATATATATATATATATATATATATATATATATATATATATATATATATATATATATATATATATATATATATATATATATATGGACATTAACACACATACATCTACGTAACTGAATACATGTGCTATACTGTTGAATGGGTACATTTCTGTTATTTGGGCAACACTTAATGCAATCATTCAGGTGTAATGCAGCTTATTAACATGCATGTTGAGCACATGTCAGTATAAAATGCTTGTGTTAATAATTAAATGTTTAACCAAGTAACTAGTCTGATTTTACACGTCTGCCTGACAGACATGTTAAGGTGCTGCATTACAGCAGAGTGATCGCTTTAAGGTGTTGCCCCGGTAAGTCACACAGACAGGAAATCAGTAATAAGGAAATACTTGCAAATAACATCGCATTCCTTTCTTCTGTTAATTAGGCATGACATGGTGATATGTACACTGCATGAAATGCCTAACAAGAAGTAACTGCCTGTGCTTACAGTTTACAAAGATGTAGTCATGCCTGTGAGGCATGCGAAATGATGATTAAAAGACAGTGAAATGGCCTACTATTACAGCAGTCTATCCATTATAGGGAAAGCAGACATTGTAGAAAATGTTTTCATTATCAAATACCCATCCTCAACATCTCTAATTATACTAACTCGGCTTCTTTAAGTCACGAGGATGCGATTATAATCAGTAAGCAGTGATGCTTTGTTTGTTAAGAGTGTCAGGCATAGATTTAGGAAGGCATCGCTGAGTCCGGAAATAACTGTGTGTTTACGATGTATACATCTGTTGCTATTGTACAAGGCTTTTACATAATTAATCCAAGTTGAAGCCTAATCCTAACAACTTGTCTCTTGTAAGCCCTGTCCAGCAGGGATATGGGTGGAATCCCAGGACTATATTTTCTCTTTCCCATTCAGTTATCCAGGTTGCGCTTAAAAAGGGGTAAAGAGGTACTCTGCTTGATGTGGAGAGGGAGCCTGTTCCATAGATGGGTGAGTCTCTGGGACACAAATCTGTCCCACAAATAAGTCTTGTTGATGTCACAAACCAGGTTGAGGCTACGTGTATGAGTTACTCGGGTGGAGCTTGACTTGCAGATATGCAGCAGTCCCTTCAAGATGGGGTCCGTGATCACCTTGTATGCCAGACAGAGGTCACCTCTGAGGTGTATGTATGAAACTGAGTAGAGGGATAGGGCTTTTAGCCTATCTGTGTATGGTAGATGTTTGAGGCCCTGGATTCTCCTGGTGAGGAACCTCTGTGGTCTCTCCAGCTGTTGCATGTGCTTTGTGAGGTACATGCCAAAAGGGGCATTGTACTCAATAATGGGCATTATAAAGGAAGAATACAGGGATGTTATTACCTCCTTGTCTCTGGTTGAAATACCCTTACTTATGGGGTGGGTCATGTAGATGGCTTTCCATACAACTGAAGCAACGTGGTGGTCAAAAGTCAGGTTGCTATCAACCTGGTTGCCCAAATCCCTCATGACTGATTGCATGCTTAGGACATTATTATTAACATGATAATTTGTGGGAACGTCACTCTCCCTAAAGGGGGATGATGATGCATTTTTTTGGTATTCAGCTTGAGGCCATGTTTCTGGCTCTAGTCATTTGTCTGAGTGAGACCCTCTTGGAGGATGTCCACATCACTAGTGCAATTGATGACAGTATCCAGCTTGCAGTCATCTGCAAACTTGGTCAGCCATAACCCACTGGTTTTGGCCTGCACCTGTATCCCAACAGTAATGTCTTCACAGTCTTGTTAATTGCTAAAAATTAATGAGACTAAGCCACCCTTATCCTTCAGAGACCACAGCTAAACGAAAACAAGCATCAGACTTCTTAATAAAGAAAAACTGAGTCAGGCATTTAATTTCGCAATATAAAGCATAGCTTAGGGTGAGAGGTAGGTGATACAATGGGCTTTCTCACAACAGAAACAAGTACTCTCAGTATCCTCAAACACCTCACAAATACTCAACTCAGACAGTATCCACCATAAAATGTACATCAAAGACTCTCAGGGTCTCAACTCAAAAGAACATAAAGCAAACGTCTAAACAATCCAATGTGCAAGACATAGATGGCCATATAGTGCGACATCTTGATGCACCACTCACCAGACTGAGTAAGGAGAGGGTTGTGGTTAGTTGCCTATCAAGTGCCAGAATTTACCACATCATGCATACACTCAAGCTCTTGCACCTCAAGTACACATATGACACTGTTATAGCACATAGATGAGTAAACTATTTGCAACATAACCTTCCTAGACTGTTTGAGGAGAGACTTGATGGACCTCTCAGAATATGTGACCAAGGTAGGTATGAACCCATATATCTGGGCAGAATTTTGCCATAACTGAGAATGATGCAGAAATAAGAACAAATGATTATTGACTTCAGCATTTACCTTAGCTACTAGTGTCATTCAAAGAGGGTATAATCTGTCTATCTATCTATCTATCTATCTATCTATCTATCTATCTATCTATCTATCTGTCTGTCTGTCTGTCTGTCTATCTATCTATCTATCTATCTATCTATCTATCTATCTATCTATCTATCTATCTATCTATATCAGCCAGGGAGGAGATGGTAGACAGTAGTAACTGCATTGCCAGAGGTGATCTGCTAAAATATTGCCCACCTATATAGTGACATTTTAGGCAATATCTGTTTTCAAAAGTTTCCAATGTAACAAAACAGAATCTGGATTACATAGATATTGCAAACTACTTAGCCTGAAATCCATCAATACTGTTTTACTGGAAAAAGCTTGCCTAGATTCTGCCACAACTTGTTGTGAGGGAAAGGTCAGTTTATTTTTGTTTTTTGTATTTTATATTATTTCATTGCCTCCTTCTATTTTGTATACTGTGATTTATTTTCTTTACACTGTGTTTTACTTGTACTCTGCTTTTAATTATTGCATATTATAACTTAGAAAGACACCACAGCTGTGTCTCTTGTGAGTCACACAAAACTAGAACAAGTCAGTTTAGGTTAATTATCTGTGAACCAAGGGGGTGGAAATAGTCCCCGGGATTCATGAAGCTCGGCACAAGGACGGTGTTATCCTTGTGTCAAGCGTACGGCGTAGAGATGGCGCAGCAGCACCATATGCATATTAATGAAGGCATGCTGCCGCACCATCCACGTGCACAGGAAATGTGCGCGAGTGCAGGGGGCATGTTTAAGTGTTGCACGGAGGCGTGAACATGCCCGCTACAGTCGCGCAACCTAAATTGCTGACTAGTACAGCCTGCCTCTAATAGTAATCAATCCTGTCAGTGTCCATGGATACTGAAATGTATGCAAAGCATACAAGAGAGTTCCGCGAACACCAAAATAAAATCAAAGGAGTAAACACAAACGCACGTAGCTGAATGTTGAGCCCCCGTCCCTAGAACTATTACATTTAAAACCCCGTGTCTGTATTTCATTGTAGTGTTGATTTTCGTACCAAGTAGAAGTGAAGCACAGCATGTTTGCATGCCGCTGCCCTTTGCTAAGCCTAGCCCAGTGGTTAGAGCATTCTCTTAATATCTGCCCATTCGCGGTCCGAGTCATCCTTGTCTGGACAGCCCAAAAATGAATGGGTATAACCTGGGTCAACCTACCATGTCATGAAAGATAAGTATTTTGTGTACCTATGTGCGTGAAGTACAGCAAGTGGATGACCAAATATGCTAAGGTTGGCCTCAAAGCCATAATGGTACCAGAGATATGTAGAGTAGGCAATGTGTACTGCTGTCTATGCCATGGGCTAACAACCAGAGAAGGGATGGATGTTGTGTATGTGGAGTTTGGGGGGGTGATGGGTAATGTAATAATCCGCCAAGGGGAGACTGGGTCGGATCTACAATAGGTGAACTGGAGGTGTACGATTGAGCAGTGGGAGAATCCAGAAGGAAACTAAAGAACATACATTCACATCCCCAATACACCCTGTCAGGTCATATTGCAGAACACAATCCCACAAACATATGAACATTAAAATGTAAAATACACATGTACAGAAATTGTACTGGCTCACACCACATAATGGTTTGGCCTGAACTGAGCCATCCATCCCCTACACACCTGGTTGCATAATTGAATACCAATCATCCTCTCCACAGCACACCCCCCCTTGATGAATGTCCACCAAAACCACCCATACTTGGGCTGCAAGCTTGGGCCAGCCATATCAGCACATAGTGCCCCCTACCCACATCTAGTAGGCAGTTTCACCCTAAGCAGTCTCAGGCCTGCAAACTAGGTATCCCATGCATGTATAACCCTCCTCATTTTCATATAAACAAAAGAATGGGACTCATCGGCCTCCACAATTTTTGGACATCCCTCATGGGATAAGTGTCTGTTCTCAAGATTAGACTTGGTGGCACAACATGATTTCCACCCCCATTGACATCCGGACACAAGTCGGATTGGCAGTACTTGTCCACAACCTTGCTCAGCCTCCACCCGATCTTGCAGAACATACGACCCGGGATTAAACACCTGACCGTGATGCATATCTCCCCACATGCATTATCGGGAATATATATCTTTCACATGTTCCCAAGAAGCTTCCCCATAGCCATCTTCCAAATAGTACATGTCCACAAATTGTATACCCTGGCCAGGTTCCATGTCGTAATGATGCACACAACACCTGTATACAAACGGTACAGGTCCCTCCCAGATGCGGATGTTCATATACATGGCCATGTATAACCCCAGATATGTAGTCATATATCTATAAATGTACATGCTTATATTCGCATAGCTACACATCACACATGCATGCATATAAGTAGTTGTCAAGTATGTGTCCTTTTCATAAATATGTATACTTGCAAATGTATATATATATGTCTCTCAGAAACATATGAACATTAACATGTACTATACATTTGTACACCAACCGACTGTCACATCTGTTGCCAGTAGTGTGGAATGCCTGCAGTAAAGTCATATATCCTAACTACCATCCATGCAGAATGTATCATGGACGGTTTAGTGGTCAAACCAGTGACTATGATGTTTCTGTTCCTGGGTCCAAGCCATGCAAGGGCTGCTAATTTTATATGATGCCCAGAATAATGGCTGTTGGATATAGGGTGAGTAAAGCACTTTCAAGCAGATGTAAGCGGGTATGCGCGGCGGTAAGTGGCGGTCATTCAACAGTATGGGAAATGTAAATAAGCATGTAGGTGTATATGCATGTGTACGTACAGATATATATATATATATATATATATATATATATATATATATATATATATATATATATATATATCCATGAAGATTGAACATGGCCACAATAAAGCATTCATAATGAATGCAAAGGAAAACAGCAGTGGAACCCCTGTATTATTTAGTGCTGTCATATCAAGCTGGCCAGAGGTGAGTAAACCTCCTGTGTCTCCAACCACAGGTAGGATGCTAACAGTGGGTCTGTCTTTGTCCACTTGCTAAGTCTGACTTCCAAACAAGTACAGGGCAGTCCCAGTCTCCAGTCGGATGAGCCGAAAACCGGAAGACTATTTGAACACCCTGACCATTATATGAACGTATGTTCCAGGACTATAAGCTTGGGACATCTGAATATACTTGGAGAGAGCCAACATAGGGGACGTGTCTAGCGCAGTAGGGTGTGGAGCATGTGTAGTGGTGTGGTGTTTTTCCAACTGGAGAATGGATGACTGCTGTGGTAGTGAAGTATTGCAGCGTGTGTTCGGGTAACTATGAACCATGGATATACATGCAAATTAAGCAGCACAGCAATAGTGTAGTGGTTAGAGCATCCACCTAACGAGCAGACGTTGCCAGTTTAACTGCAGCACACACCATTTACAAAGCAGAATCCGTATACAAGCATAGTCTGACATTTGTGTGCTGTATAACGATATAATACCATTGAAATGTGAACTGGAGTGATGTATCACAGTAAGAATGGAGAAGATGTTTGCTTGATGGGAAGCGGCGGTTAAACGTGGCGAAATGGAAAACCACTGCTGAAATGTGTTGTACTCAACCTTTGTCCAATGGCCCTTGTTCTGCCCAGCAACACAATAAACTGCCTCGGCAAGGCTCGATGCCAGAACCCTACACACCACAACCAATGTGATTTACCACTAAGCCACAGCAGTTATACTTAACTCTGATGTTATCACAAACATAGCAGACAGCACTGTCATATCAAGCTGGCCAGAGGTGAGCAAACCCCCTGCATCTCCAACCACAGGTAGGATGCTAACAGTGGGACTAACATTGTCCACGTGCTAAGTCTGACTTTCAAACAGGTACAGGGCAGTCACAGTCCCCAGTTGGACAAGCTGAAATCAGGAAGACTGTTTGAACACCCTGACCATTATATGAGCGTATGTTCCAGGACTATAAGCTTGGGACGTCTGAATATACTTGGAGTGAGTCAACATGTGGGATGGGTCTAGAGCGGTAGGGAGTGGCGCATGTGTAGTGGTGTGGTTTTTCCATCTGGAGAATGGATGACTGCTGTGTTAGTGAAGTGCTGAGGCATGTGTTCGGGTAACTATGAACCATGGATATACATCAAAATTAAGCAGCACACCAATAGTGTAGTGGTTAGAGAATCCACCTAACAAACAAGCATTCACGGTTCAAGTTCAACTATAGCACATATCATTTTCCATGTGGAATGAATGTTGTTCTGCTGTAAAACCCACATAATAACATGTAAAAGTGAACTTCAGTATCGCATGGGACTTTTATCCAAGTCCATTTAATCAAAGTGGCACTGGCATAACAAATAAGGCACAAGTAAGCACAAATAAGCAGCAGTAAACATATATATATGAAGAATGAACGTTGTAACAATAAAGCATAGAAAAGGAATGAGAAGGGAATCAGCAGCAACTATAGTATTATATAGTGCTATCAGCGCATGTCATATCAAGCTGGCCAGGAGTGAGCAAAGCACTGCTACTCACACCACAGGCAGGGTTTTACCAGTGGGAGTAACATCGTTGATCTGCTAAGTTTACTTTACAAACAATGAGAGGGTAGTCCCTAGTGGGACTACCAAAGATTGACAGCATATTTGGATCTCCGTCCATTATACAAGCAAGGGCAACTATGTTCAAGGGCTAAATGGTGGGAGAGCATGATAATACATGTGTTGGGACAACATACGTGTAGGGCCCCTAATGCTGGGGGGAGGGTAATGTGTGGAGGTGTGTCATGGCCATGAAAGCAACTGGATAATGGATGGATTGCGTGTATGTCAAACTCAGGTGGGGTCGAGGAACCATGGGTATGTAATTATGGATCCAGGTGTGTCATGGTTGGATGGCCTGGTTCTAATTGGACTGCCACGTGGAAGCCAGCGAGTTAGTTATAAGTATGTATGCATACACACATGCATACATCTATATGTAGAAGTACATTCCCTGTAACATATCTATTCCATTTGCAGACATAAACACATGAATGTGCCCTTACAAACCTCGACAGTAGATAGAATAATAGGTAGTGCATAAGAGGGAAGGACCAAAATTGCTAAAACGCAGAAGTGTGTACAATGTCCAACGTCAGTGCTGTGCTGAATAAATCAAATGTGAGGACTGTCTCACACAGGGAAGTATCCCTGTGATCTGCCTGCAATGGCAATGCCAAATGCTAAACCGGTCTATTTGTAAAAAATCACGCCGAACACGTACATAATTAATTCTCATGTGTAATGTGTACGTTACCATATAGTCAGACTAATTAATTCATTGTAGTGTCATGTTAACAGGAGTACATATTTAAGGAAGTAAGAGCCTAATCTTGACATAAAGACAAGTGTGTCCCATGTGGGATAACGCAAAAATTGCAATTAGTGTCCTATTGGTCACTCATGTCACCAATGTTTGTGGACTAAACGTTAGGGATTCCTGAGGATACGTGTAGTGAGTCAACCGATGGGATGGGTCTACAGGGGTAGTGAGCAGCCAATGTGTACTGGTGTGGCTACACCACAAATCCAACTGGAGAATGGATGACTGCAGTGTTAGTGAAGTGTTGGGGTAGGTGTTTGGGGAACTAGGAGACATGGGTATATTGGTATATATGCAACTGAAGCAGCACAGCAATAGTTTATTGGTCAGAGCATTCACCTAATGAACAGACATTCATGGTCCAAGTTCCACACTAGCACATATCATTTACCATGTGGAATGTGTATATAAACATATTTATACATCGTATTGCTGTACAATCTACATAAGAACATGTACATGTGAACTGAAGTACTGCATGAAATGTTTAATGTCATTCAATCTCAGTGTTAGTGACATAATGAATAAGTTACTATTAAGCAGGTGTAAGCACAAATATGCAATAGTAAACATATCTAAGTACCAGTAAGCATGTTTAAGTGCGATTGCGTGGGGGTACTTTTCCATTAACATGGCAACACTGTTAATGCGGTTGTTAACCTCCAAATCCAGTGTCAAACTGTGTATTTGTGTTAGTCTTAACGTGTATGTAAAATGTAGAAGTTACAGTTGTTCTCATTTTGTTTTCACATTTTATCCATTTAACTGATTTACACACAACTGTTAACATTAACATCCAAACAACATGGCTTGAGGTTGGAGTCGGAAATGTGGCACGTTATGTCCCCACATGTTGGTTGGCTGGTTGATTGTCTCACAATCACTGACAACCACCTACTACATAATCTAAAACAGTGTGTGAGAGATGTAGTTATATAATGTTATTGGAGGCAAAGCTTTTTCACAAAGCCACTACAAATAACAAGGCTGCCAGCATCACACAACACAGCACTAAATAAATCTCAAACACCTTAGACCAAACAAATAGACCTACATATACTGAGCCTGTTAGAAATAACATACCTAAACCACAGTGGTCTGCTAAAGGTAACTCAATGAACTAGTGTCCGCAGCAGCCTTACAAGCAGACATCACAGGCAAAACTCACCATGAAACATGCATCTGTGAGTCAAACAGACTCAGTCCAGAAGCCTATAAGACAAAGAATCAAACATCATTATCCTCATCATAGGTGACTCCATAGCAAGGTACAGTGATAGCAAGGCATACTGATAGCAAGGTAAACTGATAGCAAGGCACAGTGATAGCAAGGTACACTGATAGCAAGGCACACTGATAGCAAGGCACACTGATAGAAAGGTACACTGATAGCATGGCATACTAATAGCAAGATACACTGATAGCAAGGCATACCGATAGCAAGGTACACTGATAGCAAGGTACAGTGATAGCAAGGTACACTGATAGCAAGGCACACTGATAGCAAGGCATACTGATAGCAAGGTATACTGATAGCAAGGTACACTTATAGCAAGGCATACTGATAGCAATGTACACCGATAGCAAGGCATACCAATAGCAAGGCACACCAATAGCAAGGCATACTGATAGCAAGGTACACTGATAGCAAGGTACACTGATAGTAAGGCATACTGATAGCAAGGTACACTGATAGCAAGGCACATTGATAGCAAGGCATACTGATAGCAAGGTACACTGATTGCAAGGCACAATGATAGCAAGGCATACTGATAACAGGGCATACTGATAGCAAGATACACTGATAGGAAGGCACACTGATAGCAAGGCATACTGATAGCAAGGTACACTGATAGCAAGGCATACTGATAGCAAGGTACACTGATAGCAAGGTTCACTGATAGCAAGGTACACCGATAGCAAGGTCACTGATAGCAAGACACACTAATAGCAAAGTACACTGATAGCAAGGTACACTAAAAGCAAGGCATACCAATAGCAAAGTATACTGATAGCAAGGCGCACTGATAGCAAGGCATACTGATTGCAAGGTACACTTATAGCAAGGCATACCGATAGCAAGGTACACTGCTAGCAAGGCACACTGATAGCAAGGCATACTGATTGCAAGGCATACTGTTTGCAAGGCACACTGATGCACAAATCACCAAGATGGGCAGGGACAGCGTCATGATCAGTATGAGCCAGGATTCGTGACATCACACAAGCACTAAAGTCTCTATTGAATAAGTGCACATATGATATGGTCACTGTACATGTTTATGTGAATGACTTATAAAGTACCTCCCTGGACTATATGAAGAAAGACATGATGCAGCTCTTGGAATATGTGTCTGTGGCAGGTATGAATCTAGGTCTGAGCATTATTCTACCATCACCAAGAATTATGTCACAATATGAATGACAGGTAATTGACTTCAACAGCTGGCTTAGATTCCTCTGTCATTATAAGGGGGCTACAATATATAGCAACCAGGGACGAGATGGTAGACAATCCAAACTGCTTTGGCAGGGATGGCCTATACCTCTCTCTCCTCCCGGCTTCTGTATTTTGGCTAAAATCTTTTCAATCCCCATTGTCCCTTTGTTGGGTAAACCAGTCTTCTAAAACTTCCAATATAACCAGACAAAATCAGGACAGTATTGAGTCTTAACAAAAAACTCTACCCCTACAAGCACTACTTACTCTGAAAAATGTAGATGTGTGTGTTATTACTGAGACCTGGTTTAAGACCAGTGCAAGCACCCATCAGTGGAGGGCTTCAATGTCTATTACTCATAAAGACCCGCCTGTCTAAATGTAAGTACTAAAGGAGGAAGCGTTTCTATATAGTTAAAAAAATAAATAAATAACTTACCTCCAGACTCAATAGACAAGATAATGTCTTGGAAGTTCTCCACATCCAAATCACTATAAATAAAACCCTTTATCACATTATGACTAAGTCTAGGACCCTTTCTGTGCCCCCCATAGCCGTACCTCTTATCTAATAAGTTTAAGACTCCTTCTGTATTAATTCAAACACCATTCTCATAGGAGACTTCAACTATCCCACATCATCTTGGAGACTTATACATCTTCAAACATGTACGCCCGATAGATGCTATGAGGTAAAAATAGCCACACAGGCAAAATATAACTACAAAGCCATCTTCAAATATGTTTGAAATCTGAAAGATAATGACCAGTACAATACATAGCTAATAGTAAAATATACCATATAGTCAGACCCAGAGAACCATTGCCAATCTACTAGCAAAGTCAGCTCCAACTTCACCCCCCTCTCCCCACCATTATTTTCAGATAAAATACCCACATATACCCTCCCCATCCATTCTCCCAAGAACAAGTTCTCAAGGCACTATCTGAGGCCCAAAACACTATATCTGTGTGGCTAAATAGCATTCCAAGCTGCCTACTGGCTGCAGTGAAACAAGAATTGTCAGACTTCTAACAGAGGCTAGTCAACATTAGCCTTAAAACAGGCTTTGTGCCTGATGAATGGAGGATAAGATTAGTAATCTCTCATGCACAAAAGAGAGATTACAACAGACATGGGTAATTGCAGACCCAACTTTATCTGGTTGACTTTCTCAAAAAAGTCACTGAGACAATGTGCAAGAGCAAATCAGCACACACTGCCTATCTGGACCTTGTAAAGGCATTTGACAGCATCCTATACTCTGGTATCAAAGATAAAGACTCCTAGCTAAATGTTAATCCCTATGTAATTTACTGTGTAGCATGTTGGCTCACAAACAGAACACAGGAAGTGAGAGTGAGCAGCTGTACCTCCACTAAAATGCTTGTCCCTACTGGACTGTCCCAGGATTCAGTCTTATGGCCATTTCTCTTTTGCATTTGGCATTTACTTCTTGGATGTAAAAAGCAATGTTAAGGGACTGAGGGAAATTAAGTCTGCAGATTATTAAAACTTGCTGCCATCACAGTCCCAAACAGATAGTTGGTGCCAGAACCATGGACTGAAACTGAAATGACTGTGTCCTTCAGCAAGCATGACTGCCTTTGTAACTACCACATTAACAACAACCCCTCCCCCCGGCCCGGAAACTGATTTAATAGTTAGAAATCTGAGAACCTATGTTGACAATGAACTTGACACTGATTACCATATTTCCACTAATGTGAGAAAGCCTGTTTTTATTGCACAGCTTATATTGATGGGTATAGCATCCCAATCCAGGAATGTAATCAGTCATCTGTATGTGGCTGTCTTTAGGCTGATCAGTATTATACCCATTTTGGAATGCATCTGTCCCAACATTTGGCACAGCTGGAAGGACTACAACAGTTCCTTAGCAAGAAAATCAGAAACTTAAATCATAAAAACCATGTAGACCATCTCAAAGACTTGCCTTGCTTCTCAGTATCATATAAGCTACTGAGAGACAACCTCAGCTTTGCATATTGAGCCTCAGCAGATCATGTTCTATTAGATACAGTACACATTCAGATGTCCAGTGATATCAGAAACACCTGCTGAAAGGAGCTCACTCACATTTGTAAGATTAATCGAACATGCTGGAAGGATATGTATGTTATCATGGAGAATCCCACTTCTACATATCCAGCTTAGACTCCATTTAGAGCAGAGCACTTCAGTTACCCTAGTCAAATGTAACATGGATGAACGGATGAGTAACTGCAACCTCACACTTGGTTTAGCTCCACTGGCTATTATGGACAGAGAAAACAATTACCATGAGAATACAGGGCTTGGCTTCTTAAGAGCTTCACAAATCAGTAGTGTATTAAGTATCTATGAACTTATAAACATAATAGATATTATTCTGTTTAATAGATGTGAAACCTGGATTACAGATGTGCATATGTAAACACCTGCTTATTGTTCTTCCTCAGATAGTCTAATTTGTCAGAACATATGCATATTTCATTAAAGTTAGAAGCACAAGGTTAGGGTAAATGTTTGTAAATAAGGTCTGAATTTTATTTTGCAAGTTAAAACTGAATACCAGACGTTATTATCAAGATATTTTATATGTTTTTATTGTAACTTTATATATTATTTTGTTTGTGCTGGATAGAAAATGGTTTCTCAGTGTTTTAAAATGGCTTGAAATGGAGCTTCTTTGAAGGATTGATTCATTGGCAATTTTGTGGGTGGCATGTTGTTCCTCTGAAGAATTTGATCTTTTTATTATTGTCATTTTAAAATGTTAGATGCATGCCTTTCTTAAAATAGTTGTATTTCTGCTCTTTTTGACGTATATTATTGAACTTTAGACAACTTGTGCTATTATTGAATAATACAGAGTGTAAAGAGTTGAGTTGGCAGGGAAAGAAAGTATCCAAATAAAAATAAACTTTGTTTAATGCTTTCATTCTTTTAATGTAACTCACAAGAACTTCATCAGAAATAGACCCGCAGTTCTCACAGCACTTATATAACTGAAAGTATCACATGACCAATCAATTAATAGTCATTAAGTACAATAAGTTTAAGCTTCTGTTTTAAACATATTCTGCAAAAGTGCTACTTAAATAAATTGAAAAATTGTAGTTAAATTCTTCTATTTTCTCTCACCCAGACTTTGGTGATGCTGTTAAAGGAAACTCAAGCTTTAGTGTTACAGCTTACTGCAGCAAATGCTTCAGTGAAAGGAAATGTTTCTAATACTTTGAGTACAAATTCATCACATTATTTCTCAGCTAACTGTGACAAAGTTTTTAACAAAGGAAATGATTTTGTAGCATCTAGTCCTTCAACTTAGGTTCATAGGTTCGTAGGTTGGTACTAGGCTATCAGCCCTAGGGCCAAAAAAGCCTAGCCATAACAATTACCTGGCTATTTCTTCCCACACTATTTACTTCCCTGGAACCCTGTCTAGCAGGGTGACTGACGTGATCCCTGGGGTGAATTTCCTTTCTCCCATCCAATCATCAAGGTTCCTTTTGAAGAGAGCCAAAGAGGCACTCTGCTTGACATGTATGGGCAGTCTATTCCAGAGTCTGGGGAGTCTCTGGGTCAGGAACCTATCCCTCCAGCATGTTTTGTTTATTGTGATGACAAGGTTTAGATCCCTGGAGCATGTGGCTCTGAGGGATTGGGATTTCTTTAAGTGTAGCATGTCCAACAGCTCTGGGTTTGACATGGCCTTGTATGTTAAGCAGAGATCGCCTCAGAGTAGACGATATGTGACAGAGTATAGCTGAAGTTTTTTAAGGCAGTCAGCTGACAGTTTAGATGCCACTGTTGTTGATAATGTCTTTGGACATACTTGTTCCAGTTTGAATAATCTGTTTTCTAAAGTGTTGAATTCATTTGGAAGTCGCTTGATTTCCAGTGTTGCACAGAACTGTTCTCAGGACTTAGGTGACCTTCTAGGTGAGTGCAAAAATAAACTTTTGACTTAGAAAAGAAGTTGTTGAAATATAAGTCATGGGAATATGAAGTGTTTTATTTGGAACATTGCATTGGTATAAACAAGTTCCATTTGGGCTTAGAATTGACAAATTCCCAAATGTAGTTGAAAAAGACAATTTGTTATACAAAAACCTCATTAAGCTTTTTAATGAGACTGGAATCTACCATGCAAATTCTTGTTGAGAGTTACTGAAATAAACTGGTGGACTTGAATTCTCAAATTTGTCTATTAGACACTGAAGTTAGAAGAGATCCTCACTTCAGTCATGTTCAAAATTTGTATGATGGCATTTTTATCAAAGTTAAGAGATATGTTGCCACTCATATTAACAGGAAAGAAAAAAGCTATCTAGGGATGTTACGGCCTACTGAGAATGCACTGCATATGCACCTAAGAGTTTTAAAAAAATTGTTAAGAGAGCTGATTTTATAAAGGATGCTATTGTAGCTCCTTTATCTAATGACAACAGAGAGATTCACAGTGACAATCATTGAATTCCTGTTCCTTCTGTTTTATTATTTTATTTATTTATTTATTTTACATTCGTTAACCAGGATGGTCCAACTGGACGAGGTCCATTTACAGCGGAGGCCCAAGGAGAAAAGCTCCACTTAATTAATACAACAGATAATGATCATAATACGTAATGTAAAAAGCAAAGACTTTGTTGTTGAGCAGTATTTTGTGCATAAGAGAACAATGCAAAAAGAAAGCTCGTATCAGCAATATTGACATGTGAACATTAAGTTAGTCATGAAATATCCAGACAGAGATCACAACAACATTACCATATGTCAAGGGATACCATTTGTTACTTCCATGTTTACTGAGGGCCTGATAATTGGAGAGAAGAGAGAAAGATGGAGGTGGAATCCATTAGGATTATTTAACACATAGACATAGCCAAGAGCTAATAAGATGAGCCTTAAGGGAGTTTTTGAATTCGTTGGTATTTGATGCAGAAATCACGGAGGGAGGGAGATTATTCCAAATTTCTGCTATACTGTGAGAACATAAAGCTTTACCTGCTGTGTCATTGGCTGTGGAGATAGAGAGGAGTGATTTCTTGACAGAGCGGAGTGGTCGATTTGGAATGTAGTTCATCAGTAGTTTCCTAAGGGCTGGAGTTTTGTCAGGATATTTTAGGTTGTTATAAGCTATGTCTAGTTGGTGATAGGTTAATAACTGTGGGAGCTCAAGCCACTGAAGTTGCCTAAGAGGTATACAATGGTGTGTTCTAAAGAGGGAATTTTTAGCAAACTTGGCGATTTTGTTATAACACGACCCAAGTTTGTCCAGTTCAGATTTTCTAACATAGGTGAGAATTGGTGCTGCATACATTAGTGTGGAAAGAAGGTGGATTTGAGGTAGGGTGATTCGAGCTTGATCTGATAGAAAGTTTTTTTTTGTCTGTATAGGGACCCCATTTTTTGCATGCCTTTTTAATAGTTTGAGAGATATGGATGTCAAAGTGTAGGTTGTTATCTATTTCGATGCCAAGCAGCGTGGTGTGGAGAGAGGGTGAAATGACAGTTCCATTATTGGAGAAGATAGAGAAGGAGAGTGGAGTGGACTTTGATTTGTTTGGAGTAAATAGAAGTAGTTTAGTTTTGTTGGGATTTAAGATAAGTTGAATATTTGTGATCCACCTTTCTACTGAGGCAAAAGATTCTTGGGCGAGCTGCTGTAGGGCGGTGAGTGATGGGGCGGAACAGATCAGGGTGGAATCATCTACATACTGTATGAGTGAAGCCTGTAGGGTACAGGTATGTAGATTATTGGTAAAGATAGAAAAGAGAAGTGGACCCAGTATGGAACCTTGAGGTACACCGATGGTAGTTTCTGGTATGTTTCTACTACATCTTATGCAGAAGTTTAAGTACTGACAAACAGAAGATTTTTCTTCCCCGCCTGTTTTGTTTCCTTCTCCTTTTTTTCAGAACAAACCAGTGGCAACTATGAAAATGACGCAGAATCTAAACTTCAAAGGCAAAACGAGGAGGAGAGGATGAGGGAGAGGCAAGAAGAGAGGCCCGATAACTTTCAAGTTTTTAATCATAGCAGCAATTTTTCTCTTAACTGACATTGTTTAAGCCTTTTTTAAAAGGGCTTGTCTTTTAATCCATTTAATAGAACTAGTGCTGTGCAGACTTTAGTTGGTTTATAACTCTATGTTAGAAAATTTAACTTATGTTTTACATAAAGCTCATGAAATACAAAATTAAGCTACTGCTTTTTAAAAAAAAGAAAAGTACATTTAATCCTGTTTTACCTAACACTTTGCAAGTTTTTCAGGATATTTATGAAGCCGAGTTAAGAAAAGGTTTAAATAACAATAGAACTAGGTTTCACAATTGACTTCTGATGAAAGGGCTGCTTTGAAAGATCTAACAGAAAGTTGTGATTTAAGAATAATGAAGGCAGATAAAGGCAGTGGATAGTCATTATGAATTCCAGAAATTAAGTTGATGCTATTAACTGCATGCTGAATGATCACTCTTGAGGGGATCATTTTAAGTTTTATTAATTATAGTTTTGCTGCTATCAATAAATTATTATTAGATATGCTTGGTCAGGGAGACAGTGGATTTACTTTGTATGAATTTTTAAAAGTAGATTTCCCTAAGATAGCAAAATTCTTTGGCATTCCTATTTCAATGATAGACTACATCCCCATTTAGGCCTATTATAGCGGCAGACTTTTATAAAACTGAGCTTGTTTTAGTTTATCTTTACTCTGTATTAAAATCTATAGTACAGAAGTCACAGTTTTATTTGAAAGATTCTTGCCTACTTTTAGACACACTACATAAATTTGGGTCTATATTAGAACAACAAACATTCAAAATGTCGAGTGTTCTAATATCGAACCCTAGCAATCAAAAAAAAAACATTGAACATTCGGAACAGCAAATTTTTTCCTAGGGAAAAAAATTGCTGTTCCAAAACACATACACACAACACAAGCACACCAAACAAACAGCAATCCACACACATACACCTAAACTCGTACACCTAACCCTACACTAAACTATACATACACCACTAACTATCCACTTACCTAAACCCAAACCCTAACCCTAAGGTCTGTCACTATCACACAGTCACCTCACCTGCGCCCTAACCCTAATTCACCTAACCCACCCTAACCCACACATCCACACAATCGCACACTTACCTGACCCGTGCCCTAACCCTAACTCACCTAACCCACCCTAAACCACATGTCCACACAATCGCACACTTACCTGAACCCGACCGGTAACTTTCCACCAGAGCGCTGAAAATACCGAAGCAACAGAAATGGACAACCAAATTCTTTCCCTAGGAAAGAATTCAGTTTCCTGTTACTTCGATATTTTCAGCATTCGTTGAAAACGGGTCGATATTAGAACACCCGACATTTCAAATGTTCGGTGTTCTAGTATAGACCCATAAATTCACATTTGATGAAAAGGAATACTGTTTAATAACTTTGGATATTGTTTCACTTTGTACTAACATAATGCAAGATGTTGCTATAGATTTTGTCAGGAAATATTTAAGTAAAAGCAATGTCTTTCGGCTTCTCCCATTAGAGGGTGCCACAGCAGATCATTGACCCACAGACTGATTGGCAGTGGAGTTTTTACGGTATCCAGTTACCAGCTCGGTGCCCATCCTTCACAGAAGGCACACACATACACACACCTCATTCAACCACAGGGAGGGCATGCAGATTCCACACAGAAGGCACTCCAGCCAAGAATCAAACCAGAGAACCTCTTGCTGTGAGGTGACAATGGTAACCACTGCATCACCATGGCTGACATCAGAAAATATTTAAGTAAGTTCACTAATTTTTCAAATTCTTTAACATTACTGTCTGCTTGTTAAGTGTAGTTCTGAATAATATTTTTTTCATATTTCATGATAAATATCAGGGGCAGCTCGTGCTATCGGACTGCAGGACTGCAGCCCTCCCAGCTGTAAAATTAAACTTAAAATGAAAACAGAAAAGAAACAGAAAAGAAAATAACTAAAAGAAATGAAAATAAAAAAATCGAGAGTCCCGAACATCGCACATGCGCACTCGCATTTTTCCCGATGTCAGACTGCTGGTGAAGCAGTCTGGAGCATGCGCACAAAATCCCACAGCAGTCCGAACTGACTGCTCAACATTTCACTGCAGATATCCCAGAGGTCTATACAGGTGTAACTGCATAGACTGGAAAGGGATCGGACTGCGACGTCCGCAGGCTGGGAAGGATGTGCTTACCGTTAAGGTCAGGGATTGGCTGGCTGGATTATTTTGAAGGCTGGGAAGGACATGCTCTCTCTCACGGGCTGGATTATTTTGAAGGCTGGGAAGGACGTGCTCTCTCTCGCGGGACCGTCGGGGAGTTGATCGGATGGATTATTTTTTCATTTGAACATTGGATACTTGGCTCTTTGAACAGATCGTTCGTGGATGGATGCTTGGCTCTGGTACAAGGTAGGGTGTGTGTGTGTGTGTGTGTGTGTGTGTGTGTGTGTGTGTGTGTGTGTGTGTGTGTGTGTGTGTATGTTTTTACTTATATTTTACTTATACTTTAAATGGTATTAAAATTTCTTAGACTGTTAGACTTAGATTTGATCCCTTACAGTCAGTGGTGCACAATACTGTGGGCCAAAGTTGAAACTGTTTTATTGGTGGAAGCAGGTATTAATGCTGGAGTAATGCCTTTTGCCTTCATGAGTGTCTCTGTTCTTGAGTGTTTTTAACTATATTTCCAATACCTAGAGGCAGGATGAGGAGATGTATGCAAGGATCATGAACTCTGTTTTGATGAAAGTGATGCTTAGGGTCTGTTGGATGACACTGAGGACCACTATTATCCATAGCTAACCATCTAATGTTGTCAACCTGATGGGTAAAAAAATTGGGTGAAAAAAATTACAAGATTTTACTGGCTGTGTGTGTGAAATTCAGTGAATTTCATTTAACTGGTTATTGCAATTGTCATTCATACACCTTAAGGGTACACTAGGCCAGCTTTAGGTATGGCCAATGGCCCACAGCTTCTTACAGAGAGCTAATGGCAGTGTTAACATCGCGTCATTGTATGACAAAAATATTACATTGGCTAGAACATGTACCAGACCCAACTGGAAGTGGTAGGGCTGGCTAGATTCAGACCTGCAATGAAAGAGTTGTGAATTGTTGGGAAGTGGGTTATGTTGAGCTGGGGGAGGGTCAGTGATGAATTGTAGGAGGAAGGGGAGTGGGGATAAATTGAGAGTGTAGACACGCTATGGTAATGTGGCAGAGATACCGTACTGATGGTAATGGACAAAAGTCTGGTAAGAAGGGGAAAAGGGAAAAGTCATTATGGTTACAGAGGAAACGTGAGACCAGCAATTAGTGAAAACATGAGTCGTGTAAAGGGATGTGGAGGAGGCACAGACAGTACATAGAGAAAAGCAGAAGGTTAACGAAGGACATGAGGGTAGCAGAAGCACAAGCTGAAAGGTGTTTGGTTGGCAGAAAGGGTCTAGAGGAGGGAGAACATACTTCTTTATAAATATAGCAGAAAGAAAGAAGGTGGGAATACATCTGTTCAGGATGAGAAAAAGGTAAAATGTAGGTCCTGAATAAGTGGGGGGAAAGCAGAGGTACTGAATGCATACTTTGCTTCTGTCTTTATGAAGAAAGCAAGGGAAGGGTTGGGTGATAAGTGGATAGGAAGCAGGACAGAAATGGAAGAGAGTGAGAAAAAATGACTTAAAAGGAAGATAAAGCACAGGAACTAGTTGGATTGCTTTCCAGTCTGTACAATTTGCTTGCAGATTTCTGATACAGGATTTTAATAGATCAGTGGTCACTATTGAAACATCTCAGGACTGGAAGGTAGCAAGAGGTGTGGCAGCCTTGTATGGTGGGAGGCGAGGATTTTATAGAACTACAATCCTGTTATTGGAACAGCAGTATCAAGGAAAGTCATGTGGGAAATCACGATGAAAAGACTTCTTGTTTTCCTATAGGACAGCCTTCTCCAGAACATCACTCAACATAGTTTATGCACCAAAGAACCTGACATTCAAACATGATGTATTTTTAATGGTGTGTTACAAGAGACCCCGACAGGTGAGTGCTGGTAAATATGGTTCTTCTGCATTTGCCAACGCTTTTGACTAGATCCTACACAGCTGGCTTCTAGGAAAACTGGAAGGAATGGGTAGCAAAACAAGAATAAGGATCTTGATTGTTTTATGGTTTATGGTTTATTGTTTATAGTTTTATGGTAAGACACAAAGGGCTGTGACCAGAAGGACAGGGTCATGAATAGGTTCATAAGTAAATACTAGGCTAACTCCCCTGAAGGGCCATTTTAAGCCTAGCCAGCAACCCTAGGCCAGAATCAGACCCTGTACTTTGGATTTATGAGGTAAAGATCTTAACTATTATGCCAGATCCACCTACTATTGCCAAACCCACCCCATCCACCACCTCCATTGCCAAGCCCCACCATTTACCTCCCCTCAATGCCAAACCCATCCACCCCCACCTCCATGGAAAGTGTCTGCTTGAGTACTGCATGGGTTTGGGCCTGGTTCCAGTAGTCTTTATTATGTCCCTTTTGGACATATTTAGGAGAAAAAAGAACAGAAGCAACCATTTCACTGATGACACCATTAGGGACAGCAGTGGAGGATAGAGGGGGAGAATCTAAGGAAGGACTGTACAGTATAATGTAACTCCTGAGCTCGGACATTCCAGGATATCCTTTCTTTGTTGAAATCAGTCCTGCTGAAAGTTTGTTATAGTGCATATCATGTCTCACTTGCTGACTGTTAGTAAATACATTCAAGTACATACAAGTAAATACATTCAAGTTTTGAAAAGTCATTACCCTAGGTGCTTAAAAATATTGTTAAGCTTTTCCATGTCCTTTAAACTCATTACGAAATTCTTGGTTTCATGCGAAATGAAAGTCTAAAAGTCTTAGTTTTGGTGCATGTACTACAGAAAAAGTCACAGTACTGTGTGTGTTGTCACTCACTTGATTAAAGATGAAAGACAGCTGTCATTATTAACTGTATCTTTAGTGTTAGCTATTTTGAGGCAGTGAAATAAACCCTGTGGCTGTAACAGCTAAGAATGGCAGAATAAGGGTGGCAGTAATGTACAGGTTGCTAAGATACTGACTAGGGGGTCGATGATGGAACATGGAGCTACAGGGTGGAAACCGATGTCCTTTTCTTTGGGCAGAGACTGACTGAAGACTGTGGAAAGACAGGCATGGTCACAAATGCTACAGACTCTAGGATGTATTGGAACATTGAACAGACATGGTAATCTGATGTATATTCTACCACTAAAGATTTAATACTCATTCTGTGTGCTACTGTGCTAACAAAGACGCAGAAAGTCAACTGCAAAAGTTGTTAGCTTCAAACATTTCTGGAAGTTGCAATAGCTGGATATTGCTTTGCTTTGTCTTTTTTTTTTTTCATTAACTCTAATACTAGTGTAATATTCAACTTGGTGTCACCTAGGGAGGAAGGGCAGCATTGGCAGTACAATTTTAAGTATTATAAGATAATTGAAAAGGATCTGTGTAGCCCACTAATAGCTTGCTATCAGAAGCCTTGTTTCATGAATGAGAGTAGCTATTATTTATTTGTTTGTCAGAAAAGTCCATAGACCCTTTCAGCCATTACCTGGATTAGAGGTAATTTCAGATTAACACATGTAACACAGAAACATTAAAATTCAAGATGGGTCACGTGAAAGTGAAACCTTTGTCTTTGGCTGTTTTACATGTAACAAAGCTAGATACTTGTAAAGTGGAGAAGTCTTCCTCTGAGCTTTTATCCTTGATTTGTTTTAGGTCATTGTTTGCTTCTATACCTTGCAGTTCTTCTAGGTCTGATTTCTTTTTGGTGAGTTGACTTCATTAACTTAAGTGATGAAGAGGTGATGACTTCTTCAGTGGGCAAAATGATGCAACATGGTAGTGACTGACCCTCTTCAAACATCCACTGATATGCATATTGATTTATATCTCTGATTTGAAAGGGACTCAGGAGTGCTAACAGTGTTGTATTAAACAGTGTCCCTTCTTTGACAGGTTCCCAGCTGTATTGTGTGGCTATTTTATATTTTTACATCACATTTATGGTCCATTTTTCATAAAATTGTGGTTTTCTGGCAAATTAGTGGCAAATAATTACAGATTGAAGTAAGAAAATAATGACAGACATTTCAGTTTCAGATTTCATACCCTTCAGAAAATTCATACTAATGCAAGACCTACTATTCTATTAGAAAGTTTATAAGAACACTATTTAAATATTGTGGGCCTGACTTTGTTCAGATTTCTTGCTCTGAGGTTGAAAGGTATGACAAATGTGTCAGGGCCATTGCAGTCAGCCAAAGACATTTCAAGTTGTGACATACTTGTTGCACCCCACTCCCCCATGTAGTGACTGGATGTGTCCAAGCAAGGCAAGGAGCAGTTATGCAGTGTAAGTGTGCAGAGTACCCACCCCCCCCCCCCCATCCAAGGTAGACAAGTACTACAGTGACTTTTCATCTGTCTTGCTTGATTTTGCAGAATGTTCTGGTTTTCTGTCATATTTTTATACTGTTGATTATGTTTCTTATTATTCGGAAAGTGCCTGTTGCTCTATGTTTAAGTAGCAATGATTTCATGACCATCAGGTAAGCTTGTCTGAGATTGTAAGATGCAAGTAAGCTTACTATTAAAGAAGTACCAACGTTGAAAGCCTTTTTGTTGTTGCCATGCAGAGAATACTTACATAACTAGATAACGTATAAGCCTTGGGAATTGAAATGCATATGACAGTATTTGCAATAAAGGATAGGATTGCAGTATTTTAAAAAGCTCATTACCTTTGTTGGAGCCTTGCCATCATCTTTGCAGACTTTACCCATAAACTAAACAGAATGCCAATCTATCATGTCTGGTCAATAACCTGTGCAGTAATCCTGTAAGCAATTTATCTTGAGCTTGTTTCTTGTTTGCTGTTCATTTTTTACTTTGATCATGTTTTCCCAATGAAACAAGTAGATAGTTGTCAGGCAGCAGGTCTTTTTTGGATAAGAAACATTTTTACAAGTGAGGGTATCATTGCTACTTTCAGCATGTTACTTGGTACTTTTTATAAAGATGAATATAAATTATAATTAGAACTGCAGTGAAGGGAGAAGTGGTTTGAGATGAGTGCTGCTTGTTTGTCTTGTACCTGATTTTGACTGGCAATCCAGTAATGTATTTAAAAAGTAATTTATTTTTTCATGCCTCACAACTTTTTTGTTTCCATCTAGATATTAAGTAAGCTGTCATGCAGCCAATGCATTGAATTTTTTTTCTTCTATACTTTACATTGTCTTGATTGGACTCTCATAATGATGGTTTGGCACCCAGGGCAGCGTATTTAATTAAAGTTCCAGCTTTTGTGGTTTTGAGCATAGCCCCTCCCCTTGAGCATAGCCCCTCCCCTTTCTAGGTGGGCACGCCCATTCCCATTGGCTCCACCCATTCGGCTGTCTCCTGCAGCCCCCTCCAATTTGAAGTCACCAGCCATCACTGATAAATATTATGTTCAGAATAAAGGAGTCGCTATGGGTGCAAGAGTTGCTTCCTCCTTTGCGAATCTGGTTATGAGCTGGTGGGAGCAAGAATTTCTGTCAAGCATCCTTTGTTTAAAAATGTAGACATTTACTGACGTTACATAGATGATTTGTTTTTTCTTTGGAAAGGTTTTGAAGACACCAGGGTATAAATATTTTTACTGTAACAGACATTCTAGCAAAAAATCAGGTGGAGGTGTTGTGATAGTGATTAAACATAGCTCTGAGACTTGTGATTATTACATGTTCAATGATAACACCAATACTATAGACTGTGTAACTGTGACAATAAAGACATCCCTGGAACATATAACAATTGTTGGAGTGTACAGACCTCCAAAGTCAATTGCAGATGACCTAGAGGAATTTATACATTTCTTACATGAAACACAGGGGGGAAGAATAATATTAGCTGCAGGACTTAAATTTACCAGAAACAGACTGGAATAATATTGATTCAACAACAATAGTAAAGAAATTATTCGCAGAGTATATTCAGGAACAACAAATGCATCAGATTGTAAAAATACCTACCAGGAGACAGAATATACTAGATAGTGTTTGTGTTCCCAAAGAAATTACTGTAACTTCAAGTCAAGTTTTAACACCATTGATGTGCAGTGATCATGGGGTCATAAAGGTAAATCTGTTGCTAGATAATTCTGCCAAACTGAAATCTAAGCCAATGCACAGAAGGCTAATTACAGATTATAGGGAAGCAAAACAGTTACTATATAAAACTAACTGGAGTGAGGTGTTCAGTGGAAAAACTGCAGATGGAATGTGGAAAGTTTTGAAAGAGAAATTGTTTTGAGTGCAAAAAGTCAAAAAAATGTTTAACATCAGGATCTAGGCATGCAACATCATGGGGGTATATTTCCATAACAACAAGATACCTGATTAAGGTGAGAGACAAAAAAATATAAGAAATGGAAGAGCGGTTGAACTACAACTTTGAAAACTGAAATAAATGAGCTGGACAAACAGATTAAGCATAGTGTTAGACAAGATCAAGAAAAATTTGAAATATTTTATATAAAGATATTGAGCATAATAGGAAACCTTTTTATAGATACATAAGATGTAGAAGGAGTAAAGATACACAAATTGATAAACTGTGTGCAGATTCTAAAATATATTCTCAGACGCAACAGATTATAGATATATTTACAAAATCTTATGCAAAACAGTTTGGCTCCATAAAAGGGGTGGTAAGTTGTCCTAGTGACATCCATGTAACCCCAGATACTGGAATCAAATTAGATTATATTGAAAAAGAACTGTGCAAACTGGATCCAAACAAAGTGCAGGGAGGAGACGGAATAAGTAACAATGACCTGAGAACACTTAAGCACTTACACTGCCATTACATCTGTTATTCACTAGATCATATAAATATGGGGAGATTCCTCAAGACTGGAGACATGCACTTATTAAACCTGTCTTTAAAGAAAAGGGGAGTAGGACAAATCCAGAATCATATAGTCTACTTTCATGTTGTGGAAAAATAATGTTGAAGGTAATACTGGATACGTTATTGTCAGAACTGGATAGGTTGGGACTTGAAACCATATATCAGTATGCATATGTTAAAAATAGATCTATTACCACCTGTACCATGATGTTCTATAACAATATAATAACAGCTATAAATGAAACATTGTGCTGTGATGTGATTTATATAGATTTAACTTCAGCATTTGACAGGGTCATACACAAAACACTGATCAATAAATTAGTACAACTAGGCATTGATGCACTGTTGATAAGATGGATAGCTGCATGGCTTACAAATAGGACATGACAAGTATCACACACCAACTGGACAGGTGAAATCCTTGGTTACAGTCAATGTGTCCCACAGGGCTCTGTACTAGGCCCTTACTTGTTTAGATTGTATCTTTCAGACCTTACTTTTTCATCTGAGGTGTTCTACGGTCTATATGCTGATGACTTGAAATTGGGTAAACTGATTACAAGTGTTACAGATAAGGCATGTCTGGAAAATAATTTGACTAAATTGACCATTTGCGCACAGGAGAATAATATGTTGATAAGTACATCAAAAACTAAGCTTATGAGATTTAGGAGACATAAAATGAAAGGTGAATATTTAATACAGCACACAGTGATTGAAACTGTAGACTCATTTAAGGACCTGGGTATATGGGTAGATTCAGCTATGAGTTTTTCTAATCATATCAACCAATTGGCTAATGATAGTTATCGAAAAAGAAGTTATGTAAAAGAAGTTATGTACTCACCATAATATTCCATCTGAGTGGGTAACTTCATTTGTCTGCAACCTGTGGGTGTCAGATCCATCCTCAGATCCGAGTTGGCAGCTTTACCTAGCTAAAGATCTGAGCCCCTAGCTCCTCCCCTACCCATAATCCCCTGCTACACACCCCCCATCCTCAGATCGAGTTTGCCTATAGAGACTCCACAAGACTTTCAAAAGAGGCCAGTAACCTACTGCCTAACAGAATGGACAATCCTCTTCTTAGTTAAGAAGCACAAAACTGGTTAGGGGGAATGGAGGGGGGGGGGTTGGTTGCAGACAAATGAAGTTACCCACTCAGATGGAACGTTATGGTGAGTACATAACTCCTTTATCTGAAGTGGTTAACTTCATTTGGTCTGCAACCTGTGGGACAGAGTCCCCAGCTACCTAGAAAACCTTGGGCGGCCCTCAAGGAAGAATATTCCGGAGCACCGCGGAGCCAAAGGAAGCCCTACTCCTGGAAATCAAATCCAATTTATAATGGGAAATGAATGTATGACAGGAGGACCAAGTAGCTGCTGAACATATGTTGTCTATAGGGACTCTAGACCAGAACGCTGCAGAGGTAGCTATGGATCGGGTAGAATGCGCATGGATTCCCAAAGGTACCGGTTTGTTCAATGCTAAATAGGCTTGAATGATGCATTGTGAAATCCAGTTGGCTAATGTTACATTGGTAATAGGCTTGCCTAAAGAAGACTTGGCAAAGGACACAAACAATTGATCAGATTTACAGTTAGTTGCTGTCCTGTGCAAATAAAAACACAGTTGTCTATGCACATCCAATTTGTGTAGTGTGTATTCCCCTTTGTTCTGGAAATTGGGAAAGAACACTTGCAGATTAATAGACTGATTAATATTTGACTCAGAGGCTACTTTAGGGAGGGAAGAAGGAAGGATTAGTCCTGAGAGAAACTCTGTCCTTATGAAAAAATAGATAAGGGGGTTTCATACAGAGGGCTTGAAGCTCAGACACTCTCCTAGCCGAAGTCATTGCAACCAGAAATACTGTTTTCCAAGATAAAGATTTCAACTGAGCTGATGCGGCCGGTTTGAAAGGAGGGCCGTCAAAGTCTGTAGTACCAGTGTTAAGTCCCATGGTGGGACCACAGACCTAACAGGTGGTTTTAACAGGAAAGCACCTTTTAAAAAGGTTTTGCAAATTCTGGTGGAAGCCAGTGATCCTACCTCATCCCCCACAAGAAAATGAGAGATGTCTGCCAACTGTACTTTAACTGTAGATGCACTGGCTCCCTGATGAAAGATATGGGATAGAAACTCAAGAATCATTGGAATAGGGACAGTAAAGGGGTCCAAGCCCCTGTCTTTGGCCCAAATGGAAAAGCATTTCCATTTACTACCATAGATTCTTCTGGTAGAAGGTTTGTGTGCTGCTACCAGAATGGCTTTCACTGGTGACGAGATACCGGGAGTCCTTGCTATCAGCGGAACTGGATCAACCAAGCCGTGAGCTTGAGGTTGCCCAGGTTTGGGGGTTGTAATCCTGCAGGATGAGAAATTAGAACCGGGATGGGATCTAAGATCCAAGGAGGAACACTGTGAGACTGCAGGTAAGGGAACCAGATCTGGCGAGGCCAGAATGGGGCTATGAGGATTATCTTGCTCCCCAACCGATGGACTTTCTGCAGGAACTTCGTCATGAGCGGAAGCAGGGGATAAGCATAAAGGAGACCGGGGGACCAAGCATGAACCAGAACGTCTCTGGGGCTCTCCCCTATTGGGGGAATTAGAGCGAAATATTCGCTGCACTTTGTGTTTGACGGGGAAGCAAAAAGATTGCAGCAAGGTAGACCCCATTTGAGGAAGATCTGTTTCACTACCAACGGGTTTAGTGACCACTCATATGGTGTGAGGATCAGGCGACTTAGCTTGTCGCTAGGATGTTGGTCCAGCCTGGAATATGCATTGCTAACAGAAAACAGTTGGTGGAGATCACCCATTCCCAAACTCTCATGGCCTCTCGGCAAAGGGGATAAGATCTGGTTCCTCCCTGTTTGCTGATGTACCAGACTACAGCCATGTTGTCTGACTGAATTGCAATAGTTCCCGAAGGAAGAAGGTCTTGTAGGGCTTGCAACTCCAAAAGCACCGCCAACATCTCCAGTACATTGATATGCAGAACAATCTCTGAGGGAGCCCACGTGCCTTGGACGGTTCTGCCCATAGCATGCCCCCCCCCCCCACCCAAGGCGAGAAGCGTCCGTGGTCAACGTGGCTTGGGGCTGAGGCATGATGAATGGTCTCCCCTCTCGTAGCTCCTGAGAGTGCAGCCACCAGAAAAGGGAGTCCTTGCAAACCCTGCTCAGGGGAATCAGGGTGCTCAAGGGGTGCAGCAACAGTGACCATTGGACCTGAAGAGCCCATTGTAGGATTCTCATGCGCAGGCGAGCAAAGGGTGACAGACCGATGGCTGCCGCCATGGAGCCCAAAGCTCTCAGGACTAATTCCGCAGGTGGGGCTGGGGACTGGAGAATTGCCAAAACATGAAGAGACAAATTGCGCAACCTGTCTGTTGTTAGAAAGGCCTTGGAGTGGCATGTATCTATCTTGGCCCCTATAAATTCCAGAACCTGCACAGGATGAAGGAATGATTTTTGAAGGTTCACAGTAATACCTAGATGCTGAGTAAGAGCCAGGGTATAATCCCTGGCCCAGCAGAGCTGATGCCTGGTGGAGGCGGTGAGGAGCCAGTCGTCCAGGTACAGAAAGACCCGAATGCCCTGAAGTCTCAGGTGGGCTGCGACCACCTCCATGACTTTGGTGAACACCCTGGGGGCTGAGGTGAGGCCAAATGAAGAGCCCTGAACTGAAAATGACTGGCTCCCAGCCAAAAGTGGAGGAACCTCCTGGATCATCTGTCCATTAGAATGTGGTAGTACGCATCCTTGAGGTCTATGGAGCACATCCAGTCATTCTCCCGGAGAAAGGGGAGAATAGACTGCAGGGTGACCATCCGGAATTTCTCTTTGGGAATGAACAGGTTTAGAGATGAGAGGTCTAGTATAGGCCTCAGTTCCCCCATCTTTTTTGGCACTAAAAAGACCCTGGAGTAATTTCCCAATCTGGATTGGTCTGGGAGAATGGGATGGATGGCTCTTTTTTCTAGTAGCTTCGAAATTTCCAAAACTGCTGCCTCCCTTTCATTGGGTGGGACATCGGGGAAACATTTCATAGGAGGGGGAAGACTCAGAAATGGAATGGAATAACCTCTGGATATAATTCAGAGCACCCACCGGTCAGTAGTAATGGACTCCCAATTTTGGAGGTGCTCCGACAGATGCCCCCCCGGCTGCCTCCAGAGAGGGACAGCCGGGTAAGCCCTCAGGGCTTTTGTGCGGGCCTCTCCGAGAAAGGTTCTCAGGAACCAAGATTCCTCGGTCCCCCTCTGCCTTCTGGGCTGGCGTCCACCTTGTCCTCCTCTGCCTCTGAAGGATGAGGGGTCCGAAGCAGGACGGGACTGCTGTGATTTCCAGAACCAAATCTTCTTTTGTCCCCTCTGCTTCCTTGAGAAGGACCGTTGGGGATTAGAGAAGTGGATCCCGATGGCAGACAGCGTCTTCCCATCCTTTTCACTTTGGAACAGCATGTCACGGACGGTCTTGCCAAAGAGCGTAGAACCATCAAATGGTGCGTTAGCGAAGGATGCCTTGAAGGGTTCCGCAAAGTCGCAAAGGTGGAGCCAGGCATGGCTCCGCAGAGCAATGCCTGCTCTGCTGGCTCTAGCCTCTCCCTCTGTGGCATGGGAGAGTAGCCGCATAGATGTATTAGTAATAGATTTCAGAGTGGCCATGCGAGTCGAGAAGATGCGTTTGTCCTCAGCCGCCATGGACTCCGTGGGGGGGGGGCTCCAGCATATTCCTTAATCAAGTCTCGCTGGAGTCTGATAACGTGCGCCATATAGTTCAGCGCCCTCACAGAGAAGGTAGCTGAAGCAAACATCCACTTTCCAATGCGGCCCAACGTCCGAGATTCCTTATCTGGAGGGTGGACCAAGGAACTCTCCTGCGCTAGTTCCTTCCAACATGGCATCCACTGGAGAACCTTTAGACCAAGCCATCCTATCAGAAGGGGGACTAAGTATCTTGTCTGGCCTTCTGGGAATGGGCTCCATGGTGTCCGGCTCCTTCCAAGCCTTGGTGGTAATTAAATCCACCAGGGGGGTCAGCCGGGGGGGGACAACCAAGAAGTAGATGGACCTGCATCAAACGCATCCAGAAACACAGACTCAACCGAGGAAGGTTTTTGGGCAGACCATCCTCCTCTGATTCGCAACATTTCTATGATGTCTCCAAAGGAGACATCCTCAGGGCGTGACCTTGGGGAACCTTCCCCTTCCTCCAAATCTGTGTCCTCTGTGAGGGACTCAGGGGAGGCCAGGTGACTCCTTTTGCACTTCCGTTTGTGAGGAACTCCTCGGTGGGGCTATCCGAAGAAGGCTCTCCCACGGGGTCCTGTTCCTCTAAGGGAACCAACTGGAGTTGGCCTGTGGCCGGATGATGGAGGACAGGCCCAAATGCACAGGGGTGACGGATGGATCCGCAGCCCAGACCGGGGATCTGGAAGACCTCGACAGCACCCTTGCCACTACATCAAATGCCGAGGGTGAACCGCTCTCCCCTGGCTCTGAGAGCAGCCCCCTCGGCGCCGATGTAGGGATCGGCGTCAGAGCAGAAGCAGTCAGACCCGAAAGGGAAGTGTGCGCTGACCTAAATGGAGCTAAAGACACCATTCCCCCCACGAATCCGATGCTCGGCTCTCGGCCCCGAGAGCTAGGCTCCGACATGCTCGAGGGCATAGTCAGCATCGAAGTAACCAAGACTGTCGGCGCAGACAGATTCCCGGGACCAAAATGGCATGGATCCAAAGTCTCTGAAACCCAATCAGAGAAGGATCGATCGGCGTAAAGAAAGGGGCCGAGCTCCACCCTGGAAGGGGGGGGGGCTAGGAGCACCCCCATCTGCATTTGAGCCTGCAAGAAACGACGCATCATCTGGTCCAAATCAGCATCGATCAAGCTTCTGGTGGATCTGGAGGAGGTTGCTGAGGCGGGCCTGGAGGGCCGCCTCGAGGACCTCAAGGGAGACCGGAGAACGGAGCCGAGAATGAGGAGAACTAGAGACCCTCTTAGCAGGACTAGCTACCTTAGCTGGCGGGGCCAAGGGTTGAGACTCAGCCTGCCTTTTATGCCTATGTTGGTCCTTGTCTCTCCTCTTCTCTTTAGAAGAGGAAGAAGAGTCCCCCTCACCCTGAGATACAGAGGGAGTTTGAGTCCCCAAGGGAGGGGGATCGGAAGGCACGGAAGCCGCAGCCGTGACCTATGCCTTAGAGGGAGAGGAGGAAAAAGAATCCGGGGGCAACAATCCCGCCAGGATTAGCTTGTTCCTCCTATCCCTGATAGCCCGGGGATTGAAAGCTGCACAGACCTTGCAGCTGGTTGATAAATGGGCCACCCCCAGGCAAATAATGCATTGAGTATGGGCATCGGCTGGGGACAGCTTATGACCACACTCAGTGCATTTAGAAAAAATGGCTTTAGGCCCTTCAGCCATCACACTGCACACTCACACACTAGGGGGAGAGTTGAAAATAAAATTGAAGAAAATTCACCACAAAAAAATTTAACTAAGTATACTAGACGGTAAAGGGGGCTAAACCATACACACACAACACAGAAAATCCTAAGAAAAATTATTTTAAAAGTCTTTTATAAACTAGAAATCTCTCACCCATGCCAAGAGCTCATCTCTAGAAGCTGCTGTAAGCCGTGGCAAACTAGATCTGAGGATGGGGGATGTGTAGCAGGGGATTATGGGTAGGTGGAGGAGCTAGGGGCACAGATCTTTAGCTAGGTAAAACTGCCGGCTCGGATCCGAGGATGGATCCGATACCCACAGGTTGCAGACCAAATGAAGTTAACCACTTCACATCTATAGGTTGTATAAAAAGATTTATAAAGCCTAGGAAATCAAACATAATGAAGTCATTGTTTGTTAGTTACATTAGACCCAAACTAGAGTATGGAATAACAATATGGAAACCCTATAGGAAAACAAGCATGAATAAATTGGAAAGAGTACAGCGGAAATATACTAAGGGCATCCATGGATGTGAAAATCTAAGTTATCATGAAATACTAAAATATAGTTATCATGAAAGACTAAAATATCTGAACTTGTACAGTGTCTCTTACAAATATTTAAGAGGAGATCGTATTCAGGTATATAGCACATTTAGGGACAACTACCTCTTGGAATGTTTGGGGTTATCAAAAATTACTAGACAATCGTCAGATAACCTATGTAGAAGATTCTATAGGAATGAGAAGTGTACTAATTGGTTCTCTGACAGAGTAGCTGATGCTTGTAACAGACTACCAAATTACATTAAAGCAAGTACTAGTTTAGATATTTTTAAAAACAGCCTGGAATTTATGATGAGAACAAGTGTTTTGGCATATTGGCAAGCTAGAAGGGCTTTAATGCCCCTGCTTGAAACATTTGTATGTATGTATGTAAGACACTTTTAACCATTTTTTGACTTTTTAAATAACACCACCTCATTTTTAATATTCACTTGTGACAGTAGAGGTCACCAAACAGTATTCTTAGATGTGCTACTGTCTATAGATGCTGACAATAAATGCTTTTTCAGTAATGGGTTTAGGAAGCCCACTTTTGTTAATAGTTATTTGACTAGTAATAAGCAACATCCTTGTTTTTATGAAAAATAATGTAGTTAAAGGACAGTCCATAAGGCTGAGTAGACTTATAAATCATGATGTGGTTTTCAAGATGTGTCACTGAACCTGAAAGAGTTATTTTTAGAAAGAGGCTATTCTGATGAATTTTTGAGTGTGATATCGCAAGAAGTGTTCCTAAAAAGACGTAGTGATTTCAACCAATCTTAAAACATGGTTATTGTTTTAATAGGAATGTGAGGTCTGGCCAACATTCTACACCATTTTTGTTAATAACTTCCTGTGACATATTACAAGAAATGTCAACAACAACTGGATAATTTTAAGTAATGGAGTTGGTTAACATTGTAGGTAATATTACCCATCTTTGATTACCAAGGAGAACTTAACTTAAAATCATTTTTTTGAGATGAGATGGTGTAACATAATGCAACATTTTTGTGTTGGTACATTTCATTGTCAATATTGTAAATAGTGCAGATATATTTTTGAGGTTCTTCTGTCTACAGCCACTTTCAAATCTGTCTACAGTCACTATATTTCTAAAATCTGAAACTTCCTTCCTGCCCAAATAACTGACAACAAATCCCCAACCCACTTCAAGAAACTACTTAAAGCTCAACTCATGAATAACCGACTATGCTTCTGTATCACCTCTGGCTAATACTTTAATTTACACTATTAGTTAGGAGCTACTCACCTATGCTGTCCTTGAAGATATATTTATGTGACATCAAAAATTAGCTTCATCTTACTCATACTACGCTTACAAATGGTTAGATCTTTACGGGACACACCAGCTCTGTGCCTTAAATTATGTGTATAGAGGAATTGACTGAAAAAATTATTTTCTCTTTCATTTAAAGTATTTTTATTTGCTTTGTATTAGAATTGTAATTATCTTGCAGAGACATGGAATGATTTATGTAGCTAACAAAGACAGTGAATATGTTCCAAAAGTGAATTCCATGTGATCACCTTATACTAACCTCTGTGTAGCCTGCCTTTATAATGTATTGTCTATCAAGTGTCACCTACTAATGTTTTATCTGTAAACTGTAAAAATGTATTCCCTTGGAGCTTTTCTCCTCAGGCCTCCGCTGAAAATGGACTAGTATCCAGTCGGACACTCCCAGTCAACAAATGTAAAATAAAATAAAATAAATAAATAAATTCTGTTAGTTTACAGCAAGAAAAAACTCAGATCTAGACTAAAAACAGGTACAATTGCTACATTCAAGGAATAGTTTATCTTGCATTTTGAGAATCTTGCCACAGTTTTTATGTGGGCAAAACTGTTAGAAAGCTTGCTAAATGTATTTATGAACATGCTACTGCTATTAAAAACAAGGATTTAAATAATTTGTTAGCCAAACATGCACTTGCTTGCTGTAACTTTAGAAAATTTTCTTTTTATGTTCTAGATAGTGTAGTCATGTCCCCTTTAATTGGTGAATTTAATACAAAACTTTAAGTCAAGGAAGCATTATGGCATATCTAGGCTTGAATGATGTTATAAACATCATTACAGCATGAAAAAACGCAGATTTGGACTAAAAACAGGTACACTTGCTACATTCAAAGAATAGTTTACCTTGCATTTTGTGAATCTTGTCACAGTTTTTATGTGGGCAAAACTGTTACAAAGCTTGCTAAATGCATTTGTCCCAGTCCCCGTCAATAAACACATCACACCGAATGACATTTGACGATCTTTATTAAACTTCCATAACTTTGATTACCAATTTATTTACAACTGGACATAGTATAGTTGATTCTAAACACAGCATGAACATCCTTATAATGTTAATCAGGACAGCGTACCTGCGCATTCTGCCCAGTAAGCATCAACCATACCTTTGCTCGCTTACTTTACTTATAAACCTCCTTGTAATGTTAATCAGGACGGCATACCTGTTCATCTTACCCAGTAAGCAGCGTCCAAACCTTTGCTCGCTTACTAAACCATTCATCAAATTACCAAAATACCAACCAAATAAGCCGCATCCTTACCTCCGTTTGCTTACCTATTCTGCAAACTTCCTCCAGCTGCTCATTTCTTTTCCACAAATCCTTGGAATAAACCTCCACACACTGAGGGGGAAACAGAAGAGGGCAAGCCTGTCCCTCTTCTCCACCAACCGCCTGACCAGACTGCCCTCCCTACCCAAAATTGTTCAGCCAACTACCTCCTATAATGGGAAGGGTTAAGCCAAACATCATTCGGTGTACCCATCATCTGTAAAGCCCTTAGAATCCTGCATACCATCCTTGAAACACACCCTAATAAAACTAAATAAAGCAGGATTACCCATGACTCCACTGTGCCACCGGGACCTCCACTCCAAGAGAATATATTTTTATATATATAGAGAATTTAGACCGTTTCCTTCTAGCCACTAATCATGGCTCAACCTGAACGGAATGACAGCCTATAGCCACAAACCTGTCAACTGTAGCTATCACCATAGCCCACCAAATTACCCAGTTCTGGCTGTGCATTAACCCAATTGCTGTAAAGAATATTCTACCTCCAAAACTTTTAACACCCTAATCCTAAATGGCAGAAAACCGGCACCCCTTGACCTAGGTCCTGAAAACACGCCTATGCTCACCAATGAAGTACTCTATATGCCCAGCCATAAACACCCCCAGTTCACTCATTACCAAATGACAATCCAGACTAGAACCCTCAGACCTCCTAGCAACCATCCAAACTAGAACACTCAAACTACTAACCATCCTTAACCACTGCCTGTCCCTGGCCTTTCCCCTCAAAGGGTCTCTTCCCCTTAAATTAAACACAGAGCTCTAATATGCCTTAATAAGGTGATTATTCAGCCCCACATTGTGCCCCATTCTGGTGGCAAGAACATCCATCCTATCAAATATCACCTTCCAGATCCTCGTTTCAAGCCACCACATAATGCCTTCTGGCCTTCAGCAATATGCAAAGAAATGAAAACAATAAATTCTATGTGCACACATACCAATAACTACTTAACATGGATGCACTGATAAGGACCCCTGCCCCCCCATCAAGTGTTTACCAAACTATGCATCAAAGTATGGAACCCCCCCCCTCTTTTTTTCTGCCACAACTCATTTCCACAGAAATAAGAGCCAAACTTGTCTAACTTGTAATCATCCCCGAGCCAGTAGCCTAATAACTTACTAAGAGTGCTGTGAACCATGCCACCTACCTGAACCCCATCCACCTTAACATGCCTTAATGAGCACTAACTAAAATGCATTACCTGTAACCTCATCCAGCCCACTACAGGAACTCCAAACTCTTACCTATGGCCAATGTCTGTTGCTCCCTTTTACTATTGAATGCAAACACCCAAAAGCAGGGACAACGTTCAAACATTGATCTAACATACTGAATGGTGAATGGTAATTAACCCTGAGATCCACAACTCAAATGCCTATGCTTCCTTGGCTAGCAGTGTAAATCCTCCACCAAAACTCAACTTTGAAATCCACTTACTTCAGTGTGTAACTGTTGCCACCTTGCGCTCACCATGTGTAACCTCCACGCTTGCCACTGCTTCCATCACCTGCGAATTCCCTGTGTATCACCACAGCTGGTACTTGGCACACCACCGTCTACAAGAAAAGGACAAAATTAAATCCTCTAATATGTAAAGAGAAGGCTCCATCTTATACCCACCTATTCCAAATTACAGCCACAGCATTCCAAGACCCCATCTGCAAGAAACAAAAGACATGTAAAACATCCAAAATACACAACACACATTTCAAGACATCTTCAAGGACAACCTATCCTGCCAACCCGGGAAGGAATGTACCACCACCACTCACATCTATGACAAAGCAGCCAAAACTGAAGGTATGCTTCTGATGTCTTATCAAATACCCAATATAAATTTAACTACCAGTCGAGTATGTTAAAACTAAACCCCACACATGAAGGGACCTATCAATATTCACAACCCGTGTAACCTTGCGATTCAAGACCACATCCATTAGCGTCCTGTATAAGCCCAGCTAACATATTGTAAAACCATCTGCCTAGCTCTTAACTTTCCATCTCCAAATGAGGCCCACTAACCAATATAATGTGGAACAAATGGACACAATGCAGCAAACCTAATAAGAGCTGACTAGCCACTTACAAAATACAATCAGGTATTTTAAATATTCTTCATACAAACTTAAAAGGTTGATAGCACAGAAATAAATAGTTGAGTATATAAACTCAGTTTTGCAAATTTCAATATAATGTTGATGAGTGGTTGTCTGGCAAGGTCTACTGGACTATAGTAACTTTATAGCTTGACTTCTGATGACTCTTATGCATCTCTTTTTCAGACCTTAGCCAGAATTCAGTATTCAGTATTGAACAATGAACATGTTAGGTAAGACTATATGACATAGCAACCTTTGTATTGTAGAGTTAAAACACGGTTGCTAGGGCAAGAGTGCATCATACAGCAGGTTGTGTGCCCTGCAAGAGAACCACAGTGGGACACTTGGAAAATCACACACACACACAAACACACACACACACACACACACACATATATATATATATATATATATATATATATATATATATATATATATATATATATATAGTTCCCATTCAGAAGCCTGAAACATCATAAGCCTGAAAATCAAAATCCTGAAACCAAAAGCCTGAAAATTCAGAATCCTGAAAACTCAAAATCCTGAAAGCCCAAAATCCTGAAAGCCCAAAATCCTGAAACTCAAAATCCTGAAAACACAAAATAGACATACTGATGTCATTGTGGCTTTGCTATTGTTAGCCCTGTGGTGTTAGGTCATGCGTTGGGGTCAGGTAAGTGTGCGGTTGGTTTTATGTTAGGGTTAGGGGCGATTTAAGTGAGTTAGGGTTAGGGCACAGGTTAGGCATGTATGCATTAGTGACAAATATTGGGGTTAGGGGCAGTTTAAGTGAGTTAGGGTTAGGGCGCGGGTCAGGTGAGTGTGCGATAGTGACGGACCTTAGGGTTAGGGTTAGGGTCAGGGTCAGTTGGTAGATATTAGTGTCTTTATAGTGACATATTAGCATTATTTGTGTTTTCAGGATTTTGAGTTTCAGGATTTTGGGCTTTCAGGATTTTGAGTTTTCAGGATTCTGAATTTTCAGGCTTTTGGTTTCAGGATTTTGATTTTCAGGCTTATGATGGTTCAGGCTTCTGAATGGGAACCATATATATATATATATATATATATATATATATATATATATATATATACACATACATATATATATATATATATATATATATATATATATATGAAATAGTTGTACTCCACAGCAGCATTCCTAGCCTATCTTTTGGTAAGTAACTCATGTGCACAGATATTGATTCTTTGGGGGGTTGCCTCCACTTAACCTGCTAAAAATTACTTTATAGAAAATCTAGCAGTTACATAACTGATTCCTAGCTGTTTCTGAATGCTTACTGTGTCTGAGCCTTCCTCAGCTGGTCTAGCTGCCATTTCAGTGAAAACCTCATTAGTTTAAATTTCAGACCACCACATATCTACATCTCAGATACTGTCTTCGTCCATCTCAGATACCCTCTTCATCCACAATATTGGTTAGACTGCAACATGTAAAATATAACAAACAAATGTAGACATCCGTAGTACTTATGCCATACATAAATGTTCATATAATACAATTGAAATGTAAAAGTTTGACAATAAGAGTCACTTGCATATTTACTAATGTGTGGCCATATAAATACAGTACTTGTTTTAATTTAAATACTCAGTCACAGTATCTAAAACACATGCAGTTATTTTCAGTAAAGAGTTGTTCCTTTATTAAAGTATTTATTTATTTTATTGTTGGATAAGAAGAAGTTGCTGCCTTCACATGTCCAGTGGTAGACTATTCCAGCAGGTGGGTGCCATATTAAAGGATATTATTTCTCCAAATGCAGATCTGAAGAGATGCATTTTAAGTGCGTTGATATCTCATTACTAACAAAATGTAATTAGGCTGAGGTTTTGACTATTAATTTGGAAAAGAGGGGTGGATATTCATTTTGAATTACTATACTGAATAGAAAGGTAATAATTTCATTATATCCGTGCTAAGGTTTAAGTCGCTTGCTCTAGTGGTTTTGGTGGATTTGGATTTTTTGAGGTGAAGCATGTCCATTAATTCCGGGTTGGACATGGCCTTGTATGTCAGGCACATGTCATCTCTGAGCAGACGGTATGCAACTGAATAGAGCTGGAGTTTCTTCAATCTGGCAGCATATGACAGATTTTGGAGTCCCTTTATCCTTTTGGTGATGAACTTTTGGGGTCTCTCCAATTGCTGCAGATGTCGGGTGCGATACATCCCGAATGGGGCATTGTACTGGATCATTGGTCTAATAAGTGAAGAGTACAGGGGAACAATGACCTCACTAGACCTGGATGTGAATCCCTTCATGATCAGGTGGGCAATGTAGAAGGTCTTTCTAACCACTTTAGCAACGTGAGTGTCAAAAGAAAGGCCACTGTCAACCTGGGTCCCCAGGTCCCTGATAACCTCTTCTGTGCTTAGTGGATTGCCACATATATGGTAGCTTGGGGTTACCTTGTTTTTCCCGAAGGGTATGACTATACATTTTTTGGCGTTTAACTTCAGGCCATGGCTCTGGCACCAGCTATCTGTTTCCGTGAGTCCCTTCTGAAGGATATCCGTGTCCGATGCACTTTCCACTATGGCGCCCAGTTTGCAGTCGTCTGCAAACTTTGTCAGCCAAAGTCCTCCCATGTTGGCCTGTACTTCTGATATTTTAAAATCATAGCAAGACCAAGTTCTGATTGACATTTCCAAATATGAGGTATTGTTCTCACATTGCTTTTCATGCTCATACAACATGCTGTCTAAATTAGAACATCCTGGCATTTTTCCTAAAACAAAATATTAAGATACTGGTGTATGTTGGTAGGTCAGAATCTTAGAATGGCCATTATAAAATTGAAAATATGTAACACCTGAAAAACATCTAATTTAAATGAAAATTGTAACCATCATATAAAACGCTGTCAGAGGATAAATATATAGGGTTTATATGGTGTTACCATGACTTTTAGTATCCTCCTTTGCTTTGATGCTAGGGACAAGGTCTGAATATTTATAGATGAGTCATATGAATATGACATTGTAATTAATGATCCTGCTATTATTTCCTGAAATCTTCAGAACAATATGTCATGCTCTTTTACATACCCAATTATTTGCTGCATGAACTAAACATTAGCTTAATAATTATTTGAATGTCTGTTTTATACTTCCTGCAGAACTGTATGTCATGTTAATGTTTCAGCCTGCACGCTGACAAGTACCATTTCCCTTAATTATCTGTCAGCTCCTCACAATAGCCACAACTGCACAAGTGCAACAACGAATGCTTGCCCTAAGCCACCGAACCAAGCCTCAACACCAGCGCTGCTCTACATAGCCCAAGTAATAGCAAGCACTGTGGACGAACAAGGCAAAAATGAAACCAAAACCAACCAAAATTCTAGCCAGAAAACCAAACAAATGTGTTGTAACCAAACCCTGTACACTAGCAATCAGCGTACCACAGCTCCAAGAATGACGTCACTGCTAATAACCAGGCCCAACAATGAGCCATCACTCCTATGCACAGCAAAGCTCGTGAAACGACATCCAAACATTAAAATGGCCAGAATGAGCAAATTGCCCTTGCTTTGCACACATCTCTGAGTAAAATCAATCATTTCCTTTCTGCAGTGTATAATGTGAGGCATGCTAGGCAATGAGTCTATTAGTTGGTTGTTTTTAGTGTGTGTGTGTGCCTGCGCGCACGTGCACTTGCATGTGTTTATTGCATCTGGCACTTCTGAAGAAGAAATATAGTTTGCTGCTTACACAAAATCAGTAATTGTTGACTGAGCTAACACATTCGTAAAGGCAAGGCAGCAAATCTCATCAAAGCAGTGTTTTTGTTTAACATAAATACATTGCCTTTGCAGAATTTAAAATACCTCCTCAGTTGCATTCCATACCCCTTCAGTATTGGGCTTATCTTAACTAGCAAAGTGGCCCAACTGTGTTTAACCAGGAAGTATGCAGGGCTGCCTTCACAAAAGGCACCGACATTAACCCGATGGACCCTAGCTCTCAACCTCTCAATCCAAAATTTGAACAAATCTAAATAATGAGCAAGGGCACCAAAACTTCACTTTATGGGCTAATTTAAAACACCTGACACACGTAACCGCAAAACAGCCTAATTTTGCCACTGTGCATTCTCTAAAACTGCAGGAAATCTAACTCCATGCCACCACCCTCAATCCACTTAAATCACAAAACAAACCCTGACCCCAAACTCCAATGCTCACTGGCAACCACCAAATCCAGAAACCACCAGTAAAAAAAAACAAACTCCTGTCACTATGTACTAGTGCCCCTGCACCCAACAATGACCATCATACCCTCTAGTATTACCCAAGGCTTACCTGCATGCAGCAGTACCTACAGGTCATCTGGGCATAGACTTGCAGTAGCAAGTTCATGTCAAAATGTGATTACTTACCCAGCTACACTTGTCTAAACCCCTTAAGCCCCTCCCCCCTTATCTCATTTCCTCACAATCATCCCTCCCTCCATTTAACCATTTCACCTCCCCCACCCACTTAACTCCCATTAATATATCAGCCTAATCCCTACTGAAGATGTCCCAGGACAACTTGGTTTGTTACCAAACCTCATTTATGAACATGCTGCTGGTATTAAAAACAAGGATTTAAAGAATGCATTAGCCAAAAATGCACTTGCTTGCTGTAACTTTAGGAAATTTTCTTTTTCTATCAGTAGAATCTCAATGCTTAAGATCTGTGATTTCTTCATAAGGAGGAGCTGTACCCACCCAGTGATTAATAAAGTGCCTCATTGCCTCAATAGATGCTATTTTAAGTGCTACCCTCTATATTAACCTTAGAATAATAACAGACCATGCAATCACTACACCAGGAAATCTTTGCTTCAACAACAAATCTTTAATTATCCATAATAACAGCTTACACTTAGAGATAACCCACAAATCACTCTCCCAATGCACAATAATAATATTTGGATTAAAACATGTCAACCACAGATCATCCATCATATACAAAAGCTACAACTATTGTATTCCTCTGATGCCTCTCTGGATTACCACCCAATGACTAGAGGGAAGTCCAAGAAACAGTCTGCAGGCCTCTCCACAGCTCAGTTCACTACCCAATATGTTTAAGTGAGTTCTGTAAGATAAGTAGTTATTACCTCCCTGAATAAACAAAATAGCAAATATATGCATCACATAACATGCCAAGCTACTCAGTAATCCTATATAAGATCTGTATTAGACTCCAATCTACCTTGTGTTTTAATAACATCAATAGGCTTACCTTCATTCATCCATCTAAAAAGAATGCAAATAATATCTGTCATTTGCAGTCCATGACTGCTCAATGTTTTCTTTAAAACCACTTCAAATTGTCTTAATGACACCAAAACACCCAACAAATTAAGAAAAACCAACCATCGTCAATCACCCATAGACAACCTATACCATGCTGAGACCAATTGCACTGGATACAACAATTTCTCATGGCAACAATAAAAAACTAACTGCTGTACTTTGCTTGCCTGATCAGTTTTAGAACAACGCAACCAAACGAAAACAGCATCCTCAGTCACACACATACATAAACCCAGGTCAAATGGCCAGGTAATTCACCAACCCGAAATGTCCATAACATATATTCATTTCCCAAAGCCAACATCTCATATAAAACTCTAAGTAGCAAACCTTAGCAATGACTGTCAAGTGCTTGTCAACAAACAACCCCCTCAAATTTCCTAACTTTTAACCGTTATTAAAACCAACTAATTTTTCTTACCTGAAAACATTGCAGCTTTTGCCACTTATTGCACTCTGACTACCCTCACCACCTGCCCAAACTGCCATCTGTGTACTAAGTACCTTTCAGGCAGACCTAACTAGCAGTGCCAGTTTTGCAATGGTAACTGACCAACAAAAGCAGAAAAAGCCTCCAATGCAGCAGCAAATGCTATCTCTGTTGACACAGTCCATGACTGTTGCTCTAGCCAACCCACTATAGCCTACCATTTGTCCAAACCTCTTCCAAGATTACTGCCAACCATGACACCACTAATGGTATGATAGCCTGAATCTTGCAGAAGTGAATTTAGGTAAGCTGTCAGCCACCATATTAAATCTGTCAGGAGTATATTTAGCAGACAAAGACAAATGAATACTCAAATTCAGCAAAATCGATTTCCTAAGCAGAACCTGAACCACTATAGACAAAGATGATTTCCTAGCAAAAGCCTGAACAACTATCTCATTGTCACATTGAAAAACAGTATTTTTTTATTTGACAAGAATCTTTCTAAACTACAATTGTAGCCCAAAAACTGGAATAATCATCAAAAATGTAGCATTCTGCTTCATCTTCTATGACCATTCCTTTGGTGACCTGGCTGCAAATTACTTCCCCTGAAACTATGCAGCCATCCCAACCCCCTTCAGCTGCATCAGTACACATCTGTGGTCATCAGATGATACCTGTCACTGTATCACCCCATTAAAATGTTTTAGTTATGTCTTCCAAATGTTAAGATCTCCCTTTACCATGTTACTGAATCACACTCTGATGCTTCCTCCTGCTTCATCTCAGCAAGTTTGCCACAGACCTACTAAAGGTCTTCCCAGCCCTATGGCACAACATGTAAAACTCAACAAATCCCAAATGCTCCATTACCCTCTAAACATTGACCATGGATGCATATAACTAGCCCTAAATTCTGTCTTCCAACCCCTCAAGCTTATCCTTTGTCAATCCAAACAAGCCCTTTCAAGCACTGACAACAACCCCCCAAAGGTAATGCCCTTAGTCAGACTTTCTTCCCTATCCTTACCCAGATGTATGCTTAACTTCTCATATAGCTCCAAATAAACTGCACAAGCCAGCCAGCACCCCTTTCAACCTCTTCAGCCACCAGAGATTTATCTAAACAGTGGTCGGCCTTCCCTTAGGGGTTGTCTTGTTCCCCATTCCTATATCCAATCCAGTGTCAAGTTAAACTTCACAAAAGTAGTGCAAGGTGCTGCACAGCCCAGAGCATAGTTCTGTCAAAATAAACATTTCCCAGCAAGCTAACTTACACTAGTCATCTTACTTTATAGGCAGCAACCAGATGACTGACTCAATATCCAGCTTCTCCAAGGGCCATCATATGCCTTGATGGTCACTATGGCATCATCCACTGAAGCACATTCTACCTTCATTGCCCTCCAGTCAATATGATCATTAATAGAATCCTTTTCACATGGAAATCACCCACTATTTTCCCTTTGGCACCAGGATTCATAAAGTGGTAGTGTAATTGGATCCATTACCCTCCCTGCCTGAATTTCTTTATCTAACAAGGTCTGCATTATTGGTTCCCCATCTCTCACAGACTTAAAATTGCTACAAACCTTTTGCAACCCCCCCACCACAAACTGAATTAAAAACCTTTATGCAAATTCCATTTCCCGCTTCCTGACTATGTCCTGATCTGGGCACCTCTGGAAGTTGGGACCATAAAGCTTTTGCATTACTAGGTGAGTGAGGTGGCTGATCTCCCAGGCCCTGCATAAAGGACAGAATTCTCCTAGGACACTTTACAGATTCCTAGCCCCTCATAGCTAATGTACTCAACACTCCACCCTCTGATCCTCTTCTGCAGTTAGTGGACCACAGCCCACCTGCCTGCCTTTTTTGGGCCATTTCACACTGAGCTAATTGAAAGAAGTCGGAGGAAGGGCTCTGAGCTAACAAATCTGAGATATATAACATTAAGTATCCTGTTTTTTGCTTATTTCTGAGTTATTTATAGCACTTTTATTTTACTCACTGTGTGTGAGGTATTAAGTAGAATTTTCTACAATTGTTAAGCATCTGGTTGGGTTTGTTCTGATTTTTGTTTCCTCCCTCCCTCTTGGTATCCTGTTTTTATACTTGGTGGCTTTGCAGTTGCCCACCCCTACTGTAAATTTGATCTGGGACACTCCTCCCAGTCTAGTGTCATTACCACATTCTACCTATTCCAGGGAGAATATTTGAGAAGTCCAACCCAGTTATTTTCTGCTCTTCCTTTCCCCTTTTCACTTTACAAAAAAAAAAATTCTAAGCTTGTTTCCTGCCTTTCCTATAGGTTGTCTAGTCCAGATGCAAATTTGCTGTATCCAAGACTGTTTCTAAGCTTCTGAGCCCCCAAGCCTTCTTGTGTTGGAGGGAAGTCTTCTAGCTTTTGTTTCTTAGAACTAACCAGTTTTCTAGTTTCAGCACTCAAATCTGTTTCTTTGAGCTCAGAACTTGTTCAGAACTCATTGTAAGTACTAAGTAAGCAACAAACTACTACAGCACTCAACTTTCCTCACTTGTCTAGAGGAAAATAGTTTTTAGTACTTAATAAATAAGCACCTATCCAGGCATGTCTGAGGGTCAGCTCCCAATGTTTTCTCCTGTCTACCTGATGAATCTGGCATCTTGGGGCAATGCAGCAATTGCCTCATGTACACAGACAACCCTCTCCTCCTACCACCCAATACTACAACCTGTGACAGATGCACTTATATAACCAAACTGGAAGCAAAGCTCTCTTCACCCAAGACTGGACTAGACAGTTAAGAGGAGAATGTAAACACTTGCATCACACCACACTCATCACATAGTCCCTGAAAACCTACACCACCAAAACACACACATAGAAACACAAAACATACACCTACATTCATGGAGGCTCTCAAAAAAAATCTACCCAAAGCAGAAATGCAAGCAACTTCCACCCCCCCCAACACAACCCAAATGACACATAGCCCACAAACTCGGTGTGCCACTCAACCACAGCCCATAAGGCTTAACAACGTACCTAACACTCTAGTCATAGGTGACTCGATAGGCACACTGATGTTCCACTTACCAGGCTAAACAAGGAGAAAGTCACTGTCAGTTGCCTGTCAGGTGCCAGGATCCGCCGCATAACGCATGCACTCAGGTCACTCCACAGCAAGTACAAATATGACTCTGTCGTTGTCCATGTTGGTGTGAATGACCTGAGATGTACCTCCCTGGACTGCATGTAAAGAGACATGGAAGAGCTTTCTGATCTTGTAGCCTAGGCAGGTATGACCCTAGCCCTGAGTAGCATCCTGCCATCACCCAGAATGATACCACAGTACAAGGACAAAATGATTGACTTCAACAATTGGCTAACCTTCTGGTGTCATTCTAAGGGGATACAGTCACTGTTTGCCTGGGATGACTTGATCGACAAACCACGATGCTTTGCCAGAGATAGCCTGCACCTGTTGCCCTTGGGATTCCGGATACTGGCCAAGGCTCTTGCCACCCCTGTAGTGCCTTTTTTAAACAAGATTCAAATGACAAATTCACCACCACAACAGGTACAAGCAAGCAAAATCTGAGGGTAATGCTACTCAATGCTAGAAATCTAAACCTCAAAATGTACTCACTCAAGGCACTCCTTAAAATGGAGAACATCGATATCTGTGCAGTGACAGAGACCTGGTTTAAGGCTCCAGAGAGCACCCCTGCATTACCAGGCTATAATTCATACCACACCTTTCGGCCACCTAACTTGGACCGAAGCACTAAAGGCAGAGGCGTGTCCATATTCATTAAGGATATCCACACCTCCAGGCTAGTTCCTCAGCATAATGCATCTGAGATTATCCAAGTGCAACTAACTCTGGGCAAGACCACAATGCAAATTGTAGCTTGCTACAGATCCTCCACCATGCCCCATGATTCCCACTCCTCATTTCTTGATGCACTGGAAAATATTAGGGTACAACTTAATACCCTAATAATGGGCGATTTCAACTACCCCACCATTAACTGGGAAAACTACTCATGTACCAACTCTTGCGCTCAACGTTTTCTGGAATTCATAAATTCCAATGCGTTGGATCAACTTATCCACCCCCCCCCCCACCAGGGGCAGCAATATCCTAGACCTGGTCATTACCAAAATGGGCAACCGGTGTTCCACACCAGAGGTCAATTCCTCGTTGATCAGATCCAACCACAAACAAATCACCCTAGACATCCACATCCCAGCCCCACCTCCCATTAGGGAAACTACTGTAAAAAAATTCTCCAAAGCAAACTTCACGACACCCATGCTGACGGACAATAGAGATACGACTGCTGAATCCTATACAATTGCACTTTATAAGCACTTACACGAGTGCATGGATCAGGCAATCCCTAACAGAACCAAGATGCTATCCTCCAAAAAAAGGTAGCCAATCTGGTGGTCCCCTGCTATAAACAAACTCTACAACAGAAGAAAGAAACTGTTGCAAAAAAGAGTAAAATCCCATGATTGGAGGAACTTCGTGGTCAGCCTCAGTAAGAAGCTGAGATCCCTCATAAAATCCTCCAAAGCTAGTTACAAAAACAAAATCGCCACTGATTCTAAAGACACCCACAAAGCATTCTATAGCTATGTCAAGAATCTCAATGGCAACACTCAGATCTTCTCTGAGTTACAGCACAATGGCACTAAATATACAGAACCAACTGATATTGCCAACATCCTGGCAGATAGGTTCAGTGCTAACTTTACCCCTCTCTCATCCCCTAAAGGGCCCATCTCTATACTGGAAGAATGCAAAGTACCTGTAATCACGGCTGCACAGGTAAAAAACACACTCTCCAAAGCCAAGAACACAGCATCCATGGGACGTGACAACATCCCAGGCTGCGTACTACATGAACTATAGAATGAACTGGCACCCCACCTGAGTACCATGTTCAGTCATAGCCTCACCTCAGGATTTGTGCCCGCTGAATGGCACACAGCAACTGTTATCCCACTTCACAAAGGAGGAGCCACCATGGACCCCGGGAACTACCGCCCATTAGCCTGACGAGTCTGGTCTGCAAGGCTATGGAGCATATCATCATGGAACTTATAAACAATGACATTGGTAATCTCCAACCTCTGGACCCTACCCAGTTCAGGTTTGTAAAAGGCATATCATGTCTCCTTAAACCTGATAGACTTCTTTGAAGCGGTCACCGAAGCTATAGATGAGGATAAGGTGGAACACACAGCCTATGTAGATCTCGCCAAGGCTTTTGACATCATCTCCCACTCTGGAATTATAGACAAACTCCAACTTCAGACCAGTGACAAGTGGAGTACCACAGGGTTCAGTCCTAGGTCCTCTCCTGTTTGGTATCTACTTCTCTGAAGTACAGGCTAACACAGAAGGTCTTTGGCTAACAAAGTTCACAGATGACTGCAAACTAGGAGCCATAATCAAATCTCCTAACAATGTGGACATCCTACAAAAGGGCCTCACTGAGACAGATGCCTGGTGCCAAAGCCATGGCCTCAAGCTCAATGCCAAAAAGTGCATTGTCATCCCTTTTGGTAAAAACTCTGTACCCATGAACTATCACACAGGCAGTAGTCTACTTAACACCGAAAGTGTGATAAGAGACCTTGGGACATAGGTAGACAGTAGTGTCTCCTTTGATAATCACATTGCCACAGTTGTCAGGAAATCTTTCTACATGGCACACCTCATCACAAAATGTTTCTCATCCAGGAAAAAAGAAGTCTTTGTTCCCCTCTACTCATCACTCATTAGACCCATTATAGAGTACAACGCCCCTTTTGGTATCTACCTCACAAGACATCTACAACAACTGGAAAGGCCACAGAAATACCTCACAAAGAGGATTACCGGCCTCAAACAGATGCCCTACGCAGATCATATCAAAAAACTCCAGCTTTACTCTGTTTCATATCGCCTACTCAGAGGTGATCTCTGCCTAACATACAAAGCTATGTCAAACCCAGAGCTGTTGGACATTCTCCACATAAAGAAATCCCAATCCCTTCGAGCTACACGCTCTAGGGACCTAAACCTTGTCACCACAATAAACAGAACATGCTGGAGGGATAGATTCCTGTCCCAGAGACTTTCCATACTCTGGAACAAACTACCTATCTATATCAAACAAAGCTCCTCATTAGCACTCTTCAAGAAAAATCTTGATGATTGGATGGGAGATAGGAAATTCACCCTGAGGATCACTTCTGAGGCACTGCTTGACAGGGGCACAGGAAAATAATTTTCTTGGGTGGCAAAAGCCAGCGTTTCATTTGGCTAGGCTTATATAGGCCCTAGGGCCCATAGCCTAGTACCTGCCTATGAACCTATGAACCTATGAACATCTTACCTGACTATGCACACCCTCACAATATCAGCAGCTGTGTATAAACCTACACAGAGTTCACACACATTTCTCCACATTTAAAGCCCAGCACACTTTTAGATTTTCACCTACTCCTCTTGTCTCACTACACTTGTCTTGTCAATCATCCCTAGCCTTGTGTCTGCAAATCTGGTATCCCACCTCAGGTAATTAGATACAGCTTTCAGTTTTCTAAATTTTTGATTGTACCAGAGCCAAGCACTTCTACCCTTCAACATCTGTGCCTTCCTAATTTTAAACAAATACACAGGCAACAGCTGCACCTGCTCCACCTCCTTTCCAGCCACTGCCACCATGAAGTATATAAATCCCAGAACCTAATTATCACATGTCCTAGCCCTGAACCTAGCTGGACGAATAGGTAGCTAATGTTAGAGATTCAGCTTCTGTTGTTCTCTGAGCACCTTCTCAATCCAGTAACTTGAACAAATCCACAAAGTCTGCCACCACATCTTCACTTTTACTAGCACAAGAATATGAAGGGCAATAAATATGTCTGGTCCCCTGGCTACCAATGCCCACTCATCCTGAGGTTGTACCATGGATGTTTTCTACATCTGGCCAACATTCTCCCCTCAGCCTGCCTGGTCTAATGAAAACTGCAGCAGACTACCTGCTTCCCCAACTGCCAGCTCATTAAGACTCTTCTGAGACTCTACTAACTGACCTACCATCTCTGTATGTTCTCCTATTGTGTACCCCCCAAGCCCCAGCAATTCCTGCAAACATTGCCTTTCCTGTCCTGCAACAAACCCGTAAAGTACACAACTGCCAGTCAATCAGAACTCCTCTTACCCACACCATTAATTCCTGGCCCATTACCTGAAGAAAGCTGAGGCATCACTGAGTCTCCCTCATTGAATTCCAAGACCTCTCACCCCCCCTTCTTGGGGTGCTCCAATGACTACTGACATGGTTGCACTGCTCACCACCATTGTCCCACAATGTGCCCACTATCTGCTGGAAGAATGTAGCCGCCTGTGCTAGGATCTCGCTCTATTTCCTCTTCTGCTCCTCAATAATCACTATGCTAGAAAAAAAAATGCACATTAGGACCCAGCATTGATAACAGTCCACCCACTAAGTACCACATAATGCCTTCCCCTTGAAAATCCCCAATCTTGCTTGTCTCTCTCATTGTCATCACTGCTAACCCCTATTTTTCCCTCTGTGCTCTCTTTATTCTTTATTTACAAGAAGTTCATCCCACAAATCCTGTAATGCATCTATTAACTGTTCGTCCCTCTTGATGCCCTTAAGCCTTTGCCCCTGGCTACTCCAAATACCCTGCCTTCTCAAGTTTTCTCACTTCCCTGTCTTACTTATTACACCCTATTACCTTGACTCCTCCTTTCCCCCAAAACATTATGTTTGAATTTAACTTTAACATACCTCTGTAATGCTTGCCACAGTGTTAATTCACCTACCTGCTGATGATCCCCTAGACCTACCCTACCCTAAACCTTTGTCTACTGCTATCTATTAACACCTATGACACCCTCCCAAAATGCCCACTCACTATCTGCTTTGGCCAGTGATGGGATTTGTTTTTACTTCAGGCACCACCTACTACCCAGACCCCATTTCTACCAAATTTGCCCTGCACCCCAGAACTGTGGTCTGTTCCTCTTTGTCTAGTGTTTTCCTTTTCGTTTCCACTTTTAAACTTAATAGCACAACTTCCAGCATGCTTTGAGTTGTACCAGTTTGCCTTCTTCAGAACTTTGTTAATGCTGCCCAATCAACTTGTCAATCTTTGTAGCAGCATTTGACCCCTATGACCCCTATGATCTCATACTATGGCCTAAACAGATTTTGTGCTCACAAAAATGCAAGATATTCTCATTGCCCTAAGTGCACACTGTTCCTTGGTAAGAAGGTAGTGAATCTACCATCGAATAGTGTGCACTGCTGCCCTCATGCATACTTCTCAAATGTGCCACAGTAATAGGAATGTTCCACAGCTGGAAACTTTAAGTTTTTTTTTCCTGGCATATCTCCATGGAAGTGCTCTGTCACACATACAGTATAAATATGCATAAGTGACAGCCATGATAAGTAATTCATACCAGCTCTCAAAAATAACTGTGTGTAATAGTACATTTTAACTCCTTTCATCCATGCTGTGACTACCTAGATGAAGTTGGTAATGAGATGGCAGTAAGTGCTCCACATTTTCCCATCATTCCTCATTATCAGAGGTCATGCTCCACTTCAGAGCTAGATCGATATGTTTTTCCGACCTGTGTGCTGGAAGGGAGGAGGAGGGAGCCTGTCACTTTGCAAACTTCCTGATCCTTTGCTTTAATGCCCTTATTCTCTCTTTTTTCCCCCAATTTTTAAAAAATACATTTACCTGAAAATCCAATAGCAAATAGCTGTCTGAAACCCCCACTATGCCTTATAACCAGCAGCCAATATCAACTGTTGCATAGTGGTCAGCTGCACTGATATCACAGCCATATGCCCTGTGTGTGCTGCACAAGAGTAGAAATGCTCTTTCTCTGGAATTATCCAAACAAAGCCAAGAAAGTATGCTGAAGCCTTATACACTTGTGCTGTCAATCCACCAACTCTTAACTGCCTCACAGATGATCTATTTGCTGACCAGGTAAGTCAGCCATGCCTCCACTTCTCACTTGACCTATTTCCCCCTGAAGCCTGTTTCAGGTGCTTCATTCACTAAACTAGCCTAACTTACTCTAAAGGACTCCACACCGACTGCTCATTTGGCACTGTGAAGGAAGGGGGAAGGGGCCACCACCAGAGCTGCTCTCCTACCAAAGTCTCTCAGCACCACCACCACCACCAACTTTAAACATACTCATTTCCCAGGAAAAACTGCTCCTCCCAGAAATGAAGCACACCACCCCCAGGACCTAAATATCCACACACTTTGATAACAAGCCTAACCTGCCTTTTCCACCTTAGCTTCACCACGTAGCTAACCTACTGACCTCTCCATAACTAAGTACCACCATTATTGTCAAAACATACCTCTAAAGTAGCCCACTTATCTTCTATAAGTCCAACAACTACCTGCGCCATTGAACACCTGGAATCTGGTCTGCGAAGACAAAATCCCTGCCAGAAGACTGGAGCTAACCACTACCAGACCTTAAATACACCTTCCCTCTTCCTATCCACTTTACCTCATATTCTGCCCCATGATACCTTACTCATTCATAAATCTAAATTATATTATATTTCCTTGGTTTGAAGCTTTGATTGCAGCAACTTATAATCAGTATTTTCAATTTGTTTCATAGTACCTTAACAATTAAAACAATAATTATAAATAATTCTACTATATTGCATTGTTTAAGTATGAGTGTTCTTTCTTAATGTTATAGGCATACATAATCAATAGTAACCTAAAGGCTGTCCTATGCATAGGAAGGTATGTTGCAGAAGGAGTGGGGGGTAGGGCTGGAGAGTTTGAGATGGTGATAGGAAATGGTGGAAATGAAGTAAGGTGTCATATAGTGTGCTAGCTTGCACTGCATTTGAAGTATATTACCGGTGCCAGAAAGTCTGCTCTTCAATTCTTCCCTTAAGATCTTGCCAGATCTCTTCTCTCTTGCACTTTTATTGCACTTTTATTACCTTATGTACCTAACACTTCATCAGGCTTTTTGTAGCAATTATTGTAGCACACATAAGTGCTATCAGCACTAGACGTCCTATAAGGAAACAGCTCCAGTACTTAGTAATGATGACCATCCCTCTTGGCATATCTAAAGGTCGGTTTGTACTTTCTCCTATTAACCTGGTGAACTTGGGCATTCTGAGGCAGTGTAGCAACTGCCTCATGTACATAGACAGTCCTCTTCTCTTACCTCCCAACACTCAGACTTGTGAGAGATGTGCTTATATCTCCAAATTGGAAGCCATGCACTCTCCAGCCAAGACTGGCATAACTGGTCAAGAGGAGAATGTCAACACCTGCACCACACCACATGGAACACATAGTCCTTAGGAACACCCACCATCACAGCCCTCACATAAAAACACAAACCACACACCCACCTTCGTGGAGGCTCTCAATAGAAATCTACCCAGACAGCAGAGACCTCCAAGGCAGAAACTCACTCGACCACCACAACACAGGACAAACCACGAGACACATAGCTCACCTACACAGTGTGCCCCTCAACCTAAGCTCCAAAGGCAAAACAGCTTGCCCAATGCAATAATCATAGGTGACTCAATAGTGAGGCATACTGATGTCCCACTCACTAGGTTGAATAAGGAGACGGTACCAGTCAGCTGTCTATCAGGTGCCAGAATCTGGCACATAACACATGCACTCAGGTCACTCCACAACAAGTACAAGTATGATTCTGTCATTGTTCATGTGGGTGTGAATGACCTGAGATGCACCTCCTTGGACTACATGAAAAGAGACATGGTGGAGCTCTCGGATTATGTGGCCCAGGCAGGTATGACCCTAGCCCTGAGCAGCATCCTACCATCACCCAGACTGATACCACAGTACAAACAGAAAATGATTGACTTCAACAATTGGCTAAATTTCTGATGTCATTCTAAGGGGATCCAGTATCTGTCTGCTTGGGATGACATGATTGACAGACCTCGATGCTTTCCCAGAGATGGCCTGCATCTGTCATCCTTGGGTTTCCAGGTACTGGCTAAGGCTCTTATCACCCCTATAGTGCTTTTTTAGGCAGTGTTCCAAAGACCAAATTGCCACCATGACAGCTATAAATAAATGCAATCTGAGGGTCATGCTGCTCAATGCTAGAAGTCTAAATTGCAAGATGCACTCACTCGAAGCACTCCTCAAAATGGAGAACATCGACATTTGTGCTGTAATGGAGACCTGGTTTAAAGCAGCAGAAAGCACCCCTGCACTACCAGGCTATTACTCATTCCACACCTTTCAGCCCCAAAACATGAACTGAAGCTTCAAAGGCAGTAGTCTCCATATTCATAAAGAATATGCATACCTGCTGACTAGAAGCCCAGCATAACACATCTGAGAAACTCCACGTGCAACTAACATTGGGTAAGACCGTGATTCATGTCATAGCCTGCTATAGGTCCCCAACCATGTCCAAAGACTCTCAGTCCACATTCCTAAGCACTCTGGAAACTATTAAGATCCAACCCAACACTCTCATACTAGGTCACTTCAACTACTCCTCCATCAAGTGGGAAAACTACGCATGCACCAATGTGTGTCCCAATGCTTCCTGGAATTCATCGCTTCCAATGCCCTGGACCAGCTCATTCTTACCCCCAACAGAGGAAACAACATCCTTGACCTGGTTTTCACTAACCTGGGCAACCATTGCTCTACACCAATAGTCAATTCCTTCCTGGTTAAATCCGATCACAAACTAATCACCATGGAAATCCACATGTCATCCACACCTCCTGCAAAGGTATCCACCATGAAAAAATTCTCCAAAGCTGACTTTGGACTCCTAAAACAGAGGTGGCTAACTTCAATGGAAAATAGATGTATGACTGCCAAATCATACACCAGTGGACTATACTAACATGTACATAAATGCATGTTACTAGCCATACCCAACATAACCCATACGCTCTCCTCCAAAAAAAGGAAGCCAATCTGGTGGTCCCCTGCCATTAATAAACTCTAAACCAGAAGGAAGAAACTGTTTCAGAAAAAGGTAAAGTCCCAAGACTGGAAAAATTCCCTTATCAGCCTCAACAAGAAGTTGAGATCCCTCATCAAAACCTCCAGAGCCAGCTATGAAGGCAGAATTGAGGCAGTCACTAAAAACAACCACAAAGCCTTCTATAGTTATATCAAGAATCTTCATGGCAATACCCAGATTTGCTCTGAGTTACTGCACAATGACACCTCCTCTACTGAGCCAACAGATATTGCCAACATACTGGCCAACAGATTCAGTGCCAACTATACCCCTCTCTCCCCCCCTAAAGGACCAATCTCAATACCAGAGGAATGCCAGACACCCAGCATTACTGTAGCACAGGATAAAGCTGTATTGTCCAAGGCCAGGAATACAGTTTCCATGTGAACTGACAATATCCCTGACTGTGTTCTACATGAATTCCAAAGTGAACTGGCACCACATCTGTGTGCCCTGTACACTCACAGCCTCACCTCAGGCTTTGTCCTTACCAAATGGCACACTACTACACAGTCATCCCGCTCCATAAAGGAGGAGCGACTACAGATCCTGGAAATTATCACCTCATTAGCCTGATGAGCCTGATATATAAGGTTATGGAGTGCATCATCATGGACCTAATTAACAAGGATATAGGGAATCTCCAAACTCTAGATGCCATGCAATTTGGTTTTGTGAAAGGTAGATCATGCCTGCTCAACCTGGTTGACTTCTTTGAGTCAGTCACCAGAGATGTGGATGAAGGTAAGGCAGTTCATACAGCCTACCTCGATCTGGCCAAGTCCTTTGATACTATTCCTCACTCAGGAATTATTGATAAACTCAGCAAACTAGGCATCAACCTCTATATCATTAGGTGGGTTGCAAATCAGCTTACAGATAGAACCCAAAGTGTGAAAGTAGCGGACTCCAAGTCAGACTGCCAATCAGTCACAAGTGGAGTCCCACAGGGATCGGTCCTGGGTCCTCTCCTGTTTGGCATCTACTTCTCAGAAGTCCAGGCCAACACAGAGGGACTATGACTGACCAAGTTTGCAGACGACTGCAAGCTGGAAGCCATTATTAACTCCCCAAATGATGCAGACATCCTACAGAAATGGTCTATATTGCAAGCGTGAGCACTTAAGTTGTTGAATACGGCATGATCAACACCGATTAAGTGAACCGCGAGTATACCGAATGCTGGAAACCACGAAATTTGAAATCCTGATTTGGCATAGTTGGCCTTTCTGAGGTATAGCTCCGTAAGGTTAGTGTGCGATAGTTACGGACCTTAGGGTTAGGGCGCGGGTTCAGGTAAGTGCATAGATAGTAATGTATGTAAGGGTTAGAAGTAGGGTATTGATAAGTGTATGTGTGTGGATTATTTATTTTGTTTTGGTATAGCTTATTAAGGTAAGTGTGCGATAATTACGGACCTTAGGTTTAGGGTGCGGGTTAAGGTAAGCACATAGAAAATAATATATGCATGGGTTAGTGTAAGTTTATAAGTAGGGTTTAGGTTAGTGTATGTATGTGGTTTATTTATTTTGTTTGGGTGGGTAGTATGTAGCGAGCAGTGTAGTGGGAAGTATGTTTTGTTTTTGTTAGTGGGTGGAATGGTGTTGGCCAAACAAAAGAATTCGGTGATGTGTATTTCTACATTTTGAGGTTTCAATGAATTGTGCATTCACTTAATAGCTGTCGATCATGCTGTATTCAATAACCTAAGCATTCGTGCTTGTAATATAGACCATACAGAAAGGTCTCACCGAAACCAATAACTGGTGTCAAAACCATGGCCTTAAGCTTAATGCCAAAAAATGCGTCGTCATCCCCTTTGGGAAAAACTCAGTTCCCACTAATTACCACATTGATGGGAGCCCAATGAACACTGAAGGCGTTATAAGAGATCTGGGGCCACAGGTTGACAGCAACCTGTCCTTCAACCACCATATTGCCACTGTGGTCAGAAAGTCCTTCTATGTGGCACATCTCATTACAAAAGTGTTTTGCATCCAGGAAGAAAGAGATCATCATTTCTCTCTACTCTTCCCTCATTAGACCAGTTATAAAGTATAATGCCCCATTTGGCATGTACCTCACTAGACACCTGCAACACCTGGAGAGGTCACAAAAGTAGCTCATGAAGAGGATCCTAGGCCTTAAACACATGTCCTACATGGACAGACTCAAAAAACTCCAGCTATTCTCTGTCTCATATCATCTACTAAGAGGCGATCTCTGCTTGACTTACAAAGCCATGTCTGACCCAGCTCTGTTAGAAATGCTACATCTAAAGAAGTCCCAAACCCTCTGCACCACATGCTCCAGAGACCTCAACGTCATTACCACAATCAACAGAAAATACTGGAGGGACAGGTTCATAACCCAGAGACTGCCCATGCTCTGGAATAGACGTCCTATATATGTCAAGCAGAGCACCTCACTGGCCCTCTTCAAGAGAAATTTTGATGAGTGGATGGGAAATAGAAAGTTTACCCTGGGGATCACTCCAGTGGCAATACTTGATAAAGGCACTGGGAACCAATGTCGGGCAGCACACTGCCAGGGCACTGCTATGGGCTAGGCTTATAAAGGCTCCAGGGCCATTAGCCTAGTACACACCTATGAACCTCAGAACCTATACATATATATATATATATATATATATATATATATATATATATTTATATAGACTTATGTATATATACGCATCTACATCTATGCATCTATATCTATGCATCTATATATATGTATCTGTATCTATATCTATCTATCTATCTATCTATATATATATATATATATGTGTGTGCGTGTGTGTGTGTGCGTGTGTGTGTGTGTGTGTGTGTGTGTGTGTGTGTGTGTATATATATATATATATATATATATATATATATATATATACATAACACACACACACTAGTGCATAATGCAAATTATCACAACTAATATGACCGTGCTCATTATATGTATGTAGCACTGTTCTGGAAGTATGTTTTTTTTATGTTTTATTTATTTATTTGTATATTTACTTATTTTATTTATTTATTAACCAGGCAAGTGACCTGGTCCTTAGACCGTTTTCAGCCTTGAAATGATCCATAGGGGCCAATGTAAAAAGGAGAAGGTAACCTCACACAACACAATTCCAGTATCACATAGTCCCACCACATCAGCGAACCAAACACATAAATACACAAAAACATACTCGGAGGCTCTAAATAAAAATCTACCTAAGCAACAGAGACCTCCAAAGCAGACATCCAAGCAAACGCTACCTCAAAACAAAACACGCACAACACATAACCCACAAAGTCAGTGTGCCAAGCAGCCACAGCCCTTAAGGCTGAATAACACACCTGATACTCTTGTAATAGGTGACTCTATTGTCAGACACACTGACATCCCGCTCACCAGGCTGAATAAAGAGAAGGTCACGGTGAGATGCCTGTCGGGTGCTAGGATCCGCCACATAACGCAAGCACTCAGGTCACTCCAAAGCAAATACAAATATGACTCAGTCATTGTACATGCTGGTGTGAATGACCTGAGACGTACCTCCCTGGACTACATGAAAAGAGACGTAGAGGAGCTCTCTGATCATGTAGCCCAGGCTGGGATGACCCTGACCTTGAGCAGCATCTTACCCTCACCTAAATGATGCCACAGTACAAAGACAAAATGATCAATTTTAACAATTGGCTAAATTTTGGTGTCATTCAAAGGGTATCCAGTGTCTGTCAGCCTGGGATGACATGCTCGACAAGCCACGTTGCTTCGCTAGGGATGGCTTGCACCTGTCACCACTGGGCTTTCAGATATTGGCAAAGGCTCTTGCCACCCCCATAGTGCCTTTTTTAGGCAAGGCTCAAAAGTCAAACCCACCCCCATAGACAGCACAAGGTACAAGAAACTAAGGGTAATGCTGCTAACGCCAGAAGTCTTAACCTCAAGATGCACACACTCAAAGCTCTCCTCCGTATGGAGAACATTGATATCTGTGCAGTGACAGAAACCTGGTTCAAGGCTCCAGAGAGCACCCCAGCACTACCAGGCTATACCTCATATCATGCTTTTCGGCCCCAAAACCCGGACCGAACAACAAAAGGAGGGGGAGTTTCCATATTTATCAAGGATATCCACACCTTCAGGTTAGTGGCATTGCACGAAGTATCGGAGACCATCCATGTGCAACTAACAGTAGGCAAGACTGCTTTTCAGTTTATAGCATCCTACAGATCACCCCCTCAAAGTCAGGAATCCCACTCGGCTTTCCTGAAAACATTGGAGAACATGAAGATCTCTCTGAACACCATTATATTGGGCGACTTCAACTACCCAAACATTGACTGGGAGCACTACTCAAGCCCCAGCACTTTAGCCCAAAGGTTCCCAGAAATTATAAACTCAAATGCTATGGAACAACTAGTCACCACTCCCACAAGAGGGGACAACATACTAGACCTGATCATTACCAACATGGGGACTCTATGCTCCACACCAGAAGTATATCCTTCATTGGTAAGATCAGACCATAAATTAATTTCACTGGATGTCCACATCCTGACCCCACCCCCCCAGCCCAGAAAACCACAGTGAAAAACTTCTCAAAAGCGGACTTCTCACTTCTCAAAACCGAAGTGGAATCCTTCAAGGCCCCAGGGTCAGTGGAAACTACGGCCCAAACTGCAGAATCCTATATAAACGCATTCTACGGACATCTCCAGGAATGCATGGATCATGCTATCCCAAACAAAACCAAGACCCAATCATCCAAAGGCAGGCGTCCAGTCTGGTGGACCCCTGCCATAAATAAACTGTACAACAGAAGGAGGAAGCTACTACATGATAGAGCAAAATCCCTAATCGGGAAGGCATCTCTGATCAGTACTAGCAAAAAATTACGATCCCTCATAAAATCCTCCAAGGCCAGCTTCGAGAGAAAAATTGCACAGGACACCAAACACAATCATAAGGCTTTTTTCAGTTATGTTAGGAACCTGGGATGCAACTCCCAGATTTGTTCTGAGTTGATTCTAAATGACAAAAAATACACTGAACCCACAGACATCGCCAATATCCTGGCAGACAGGTTCAGTGCCAACTCCCCCCCCCCCCCCCAAAAGAGCAAGTATCTATCCCAGCAGAGGGCTGCCTCCCAAACATCTCGGATGCTCAGGTGAAGGCTGCCCTCTCCAAAGCAAAAAACACTGCTTCCATGGGACCAGATGGCATCCCAGGTTGCGTCCTAAATGAACTCCAAGAGGAACTAATCCCTCAAATAAAACAGCTATACAATCTCAGCCTCACTACAGGATATGTGCCAACAGAATGGCGTACAGCAACAGTGGTCCCACTCCACAAAGGTGGAGCCTCTATGGACCCTGGAAACTATCGCCCCATAAGCCTGACTAGCTTAGTCTGCAAGGCTATGGAGAGGATCATCATGGAGCTCACAAACAAAGACATTGGGGACCTACAGACACTAGATCCTACCCAGTTCGGCTTTGTCAAGGGCAGATCCTGCCATTTGAACCTGGTTGACTTCTTCGAAACAGTCACCAAAGCCATAGATGAAGGGAAGGTAGTCCACACAGCCTATCTGGACCTTGCAAAGGCATTTGACACAATACCCCACTCGGGCATCATAGATAAGCTATCCAGCTTAAATATAAACCCCTATGTCACAAGATGGGTCGCAAACTGGCTGAAAGACAGAACCCACAGAGTGAGAGTTGCTGGAGCCATGTCAGACTCGAAACCGGTCACAAGTGGTGTCCCACAGGGTTCTGTCCTGGGACCACTCTTGTTCGATATATACATTTCCGATGTACAGGCAAACGTGGGAGGACTATGGCTCACCAAGTTCGCAGACGACTGCAAACTGGGCGCCATAATCGACTTTCCAGCTGACACAAACATCCTTCAAAAAGGTCTCACAGAGGCAGATAACTGGTGCCAGCACCATAGTTTAAAGCTAAATGCCAAGAATGTATAGTCATACCCTTTGGCAAAAACAATGTGCCACATATTACCACATAAGCGGAAACCCATTAAGTACAGAGAAAGTTATTAGGAACCTGGGGACTCAAGTTTATAGCAATCTCTCCTTTGAAAACCACATTGCCAAAGTGGTTAGAAAGACCTTCTACATAGCCCACCTCATCACGAAGGGTTTCACATCTAGATCAAGAGAGGTAATCATGCCCCTTTATTCATCTCTCATCAGGCCCATCATAGAATACAATGCCCCTTTTGGGATGTACCTTACCCGACACCTGCAGCAATTAGAAAGACCCCAAAAGTATCTCACCAAGAGGATCAAGGGTCTCAAACAGATGCCATATGCTGCTTGGTTAAAAAAACTCTAGCTCTACTCAGTTGCATACCGCCTACTTCGAGGCGATCTATGCCTGACATACAAAGCTATGTCAAATCCAGAATTAATGGACATGCTCCACCTCAGTAAATCTAAATCCCTTAGAGCGCTCGAGGGACTTGAACCTCAGCACAGAAATAAATAGAACTTGCTGGAGGGACAGGTTCATAACCCAGAGGCTCCCTTCGCTCTGGAATAGAATTCCAGTTCATGTGAGGCAGAGCACCTCACTGAATCTCTTCAAGAAGAATCTTGATAGGTGGATGGGTGATCATAGGTTTGATCCAGGGATTACTCCCGTGTCACTATTAGACAGAGGCACAGTAAACTAAACCTTAAAAAGGGCACAGTATACTCAAATCAAGGGGTGGCATAAGCCATACAGAATCGGGCTATGCTTATAATTGCACCAGGGCAGATAGCCTAGTATGAACCTATGAACCTAATATTTTAAGGTAGCCAATTAACCAGCATAATTTTGGAAATTTGAAGGAAAATGGAAAACATCCACAGACAGAGGGAGAACTTGTAAACACCACAAAGAAAGTAACTAGAAGTTAGGACTGAACCCTGGACTCTGAAACCTGGACATAAATCTTAAGAGTGAGCTAACAATGCTGCCCATTTCACAGGGCACAAAGACTGAAGGGAAAAGAGGTAGAAAGATGTTTAGAAAGGCTGATATGCAAAGTTACAAGACTGAGACAGGATTAAGTTCTGTTTTTTTTCTTTTTCTTTTCTATATTTATTTTACTGAAGGCTGTAATTGATAAAATTATTGCCATTCTTGTATCAATATCATTATTTCTGGTTCAATTTAACCTATTATTTTATTAGCCGGTGATGATCAGATATATGTTACTGTCTCTTTTTATAGGAAGCCCAGTAACACTTATCTGACAAACTTTCCTGCTAAGTGTCATATAGTATCAAATCAGCGACTGCAGCAGCATTCTCTGTCTTATGCTCTAAGGTAAACCTGTACATATTTCCATGTAAAATGAGCATGTTGAAATTCTGAGCACCATAACTGTGATCACCAAAACTGAAAGTGTAAGTGTGGGTGAAAATGCATTGTGTGAGTCCAAGGTACATCACAATATTTATCCACTCTGAGGTACAGTGACACTAGAGTTAATATATATAGAACTATATTTGTAAGCTTTGGAGGGGACAGTCCCAAATCTGGTAAAATATTTCTAAGCTGTTATATGTGAGCTTCAGGTCTGTATATTTTATTCTGGAATTACAAATTATCTTTTAAATTGTTGGGACGCACAGAATCAGGTGTCATGTATAATTCCCATGTGTATAATTCTACTGTGGCTGCAGTTATGGAGAGTACAGGAGGAAATGCACAGATTGGTTAAATAGTCCTTTTAGTAAATACCTGCATTTTTTGATGACATACTTTACAGACAGAAGACTAAGTTAGCCATATTCAAAGTCTGTCTTTTGAATTAATCTGTGCAAGCAAAAATTTGCATAAATGTATCATTTACTAAAATTCTACCAAGCAATGAATGTTGGATTTGCAAATAATATTAAAAACTCCATGGAAAATGAAATAAATTACTGCATACATTGGCTCAGATATTCCTTGTCATTAGACAGCGAAGTTCATTATGATCCTTAAAGTGATTATGAAATTACAAAAATCTTACTGTTCCATCACTACTTTACTTATATTTTGATTAAATATATTATTATTTATTTTATGTATTGCCATTTTTTTTTTACTGGGAAAGTCCAACTGTTCCTATTGTGCCCTTTTTCAGCAGAGAATGGGGCGGGGGATGGGCTTCACAGTCACAATTATTTAAAATAAAACATTAACAGCAAACAGAATAGACATAAATTGGGGTACAAAGGTTTGCAAATAATATAAAAAGTCATATAAAAAAATAGCAGATTGCATAACTGCAATAGTGAAGGGCGTAAACACAATGTAGCATTGGTTTGTAATGAGATCTAAGGTAGGGTATTGTCATAACAATTGAAGGAAATCAAAAACAAAGCTTCGTTATTTTTGTAGTTCAGTTTATTATGGTTAAATAGACATTAGGTGGGCAGAATCAGGTGGCTATAGAGTAATAAAAAATGAGAAAGAGAATTACATTTTAATAGGATAAGCTGGGATGAAAAAAAGGAGGAAGAGATAGGAAGGAAAAAAGAGATGCATTCTGAAGTTTTGACCTGTAACAGATCCAGGATTTGGGTAAGAATTATTTTAAAGAGCATTTGAAAGAAAGCAGATTTGAGGTATTTCTAATTACTAGTGGTAGGGAGTTCCAACCTTTTGCTACATAGTAGGATATGGACTTTGATCAGAGAATCTGGTAGGTTTATGTACAGTGAGGAGTTGTTTATCTTCTGATCTAAGAGATCATTTTGGTATTGCTCTGAAAATATCACATGAAGACTTCCCTTACAGACATGTAAGCCAGATCCTGTTGGAATTCTCTACCACAGGAATATTTTCCCTTTCCTATCCTCTCAATGAGCATAGTATGTCTGCTTGATATATTTGCTGTTAATGGGCTTTAAGAACATCATAACTTCTAGTTTGAGATCTGGGATCCAGCAACTACATATGCATTTATTTCTCTTGGTCCTTTTAATTTAACACAAATCTCTAATTTAGTAGAAGTTCTTGTGATATTCTAGATAGTTTAAGATTCTACCCTGTCATAAATAAATGGCAAATGCCAATAATTCATTGCTTATCCTTCTCAGGAGAGGCAGTTCAACTATTCTGCCTCTTATGTGTGGCATTTTTAACTATTTTTCCTGCATTTAACTGTGCCATTAATGGTCAGAATTGACTTAAATATTGGCAAATATATTATATTCCACATAGAAGCTAGTAATGACTTTACTAAGAGGTTAACTATGTTTGCAAGGCCTGAAGACTGACAGCACAGAAATAACTGTGGCCAAATTTAGGCTAACTTGTTTTTCTTGAAAGCAGTATAACTGAATGTTTTTAGAGTTTTGCTGTATTCACTGTGATTTCTGTAATATTATGCAATGGCTCTTCTTTCAAAATTTGCTAAGTAGATGCATTATGAAACTACTTGTTTCTACACAATATCCTAGCAGAACTGTTTTTTGTGTTTGTGTTTCTTGCAGGTCCAGCTCAGTTCATTGTGGTAGTAAATATTCAGAACCGCATATTATGCAGCTGACATATACCTTTATTATCATTATTAACTGGGCATACAATGTATAATTTATATACCTGCCATAGCTGTTATCAGCAACCTAGGAGACCAAGTACAAAAAATATCACTTCATGTATGACAGTCTCTGAATTCCATACTCAAACGTAATATAATAAATATGCACGTGAAAAGGTTAATATCTAATAAGTGAGATGAGAAGCAATAACAGCATAACAGTTCTAACTTCTAAAATTATGGTATACAACTAAGCTGAATGTTGACAGACCCTTCTTTCACCTTCTTAAGCACATTTATTTTAAAATACAGATCTAAAAGTCTCACTTAAATTACCATATGAAATGTCTGTTGCTGAATTAATTTTTATATATCTTGAACAAATAATTACTTGTATCGATTTTACTTTTTAATATTTAATTTCTAATTTGGAAAGCATTAATGCCTAGTCAGATATCACGGTATTAAATGTATTAGCTATATTAATCATTACTGAAGTATAAAATGTAATTTCGCTAGGTGACCTCTTGGTAGGAAAATAGGAAGAGTGAAATGATACTAGACAAGCCAAAAGGAAGACTATAAAATAACTAAGATTTCACTACTGAAACCCGAATGTCAAAAAAAATTGACACACTGCAATGCAGAAAACTCACATTTGAAACACAAAAGGGTGTATAACTAAATTGTAACAATATTTCTGCAGGGGACAAGCTCTTCTGCACCTCCAGTGGGAGGGGGGGAGCAGACTAACTCCCCCATATGTAAATATCCCAATTCCATTGTCACACAGACAGAAAGAGAGAGGAAATCTCCCCAAAACAAAGGAATTACTCAGAAATTGCACTGGCAATGATTTCCTATAGACAGCTTTAATCAACATCCTGTTTCTTGGCATCATGTGTCTCAGAATCCTGATGGTTTAGGAAAATGAACTCAGTGACATGTAAATAAGCTGATACCTAGACATATACATCTTTAAATGGACGCACTTAAAAGTTCTTGTCACCCTTTACAAGCACCTGATAATGCTCAACACCAAAAGCAACCAGGCTTGTTCTTAATAACAATGGTATAAATCTGTGCCTACCCATCCAGTCATCAAGATTAGTCTTAACAGTAACCAAAGTACTGTCTTGTTTGACCTGCAGTGATAACTTATTTCATAGGTTGGGAAGATGTTAAGTTAGAAATCTATGCTTCCAGCAAGTCTTAATAGATTAATGCCCTAGTTGGGTATTTGTAGACTCATTGATTTTTGTAAAGAAATAGGAGATCAAATAAGTCGGCGTCTTTCATAACTGAAATAAGTGAGACACAGGTTACTTTAGAGCAGTCAGTGGGCTACAGAGTATAAGAAGAGTTGTACTAATCTATTGGACTAGTTAAAAGGCTTAAGACCCTTAATTTTTCATGGTTACAAATCTTTGGGGTCCTTTCAGATGAGTGAATATGTACATACCGAAGGTGGCATTTATTCATTGATGGATATGAAAAGGGAAGAGAGGTGATATGATAAGGGAAGAGAGGTGATATGATAAGGGAAGAGAGGTGATATGATAAGGGAAGAGAACAGTATTTTGATAACTTCTGTAGATCTTGAAGATAGTCCCTTTAAAATTAACGGTATCGGACAGAATGCAGAAAATTGGGAATGCGAATTGCAATCTAGAATACATGCTACTCAGGTTTCAGTAAAGCTATCAGTTATGTACAATGGCATACAAAAAGAGCTGAATGTTACATGCAACAGAAAGATAACAGAATCTTTGTATTTCCTTTATTGTTGGTTTAATTTTGTTATGTATTTTTTCTATGTAGATTCAGAGCTGGTTTCAAAAGAGCTTTTCGATGGTGTCCTTTCATTGAGGTTTCCAGCAATGATGACTTGGAACTTAAAGGTACACGGTTTCTCCCAACACGTCAAAGCAGTATGTATACTGTATTTAAGATGGAGTCCAGCATGACTGTGGTTTTTGACCCAAATGACGGGGATACTGCTGAGTCAAATCAAAAGAAGGCTACTACTCCTCGAGATGTTAACAGCAATGGATGTTCCCGTACCAATTCCAAAGCCACATCAAGAAGTTCAAGTTTCTTCAGCAGCACAAGCACTTCGGTGGATGAATATTCATAACCAACTTTATGAATAAACATAGAGTTACACTTAAACTCTGACCCATCAAATGGCATGACACAAGCAGTTTTGAAAGAAATGTGAAATTTACTTTCTCTAAGCACACAAAAATGGATTCTTTACATTTTTGATATGGATTGTCTTTTTAAATTCCATATTGTGTACATCTCTGTAACTTAGATTACATTAGCTATGAATGCTTATCTACCTTGTAAGTCTTTCAAGACAAGAATTAAGCCAAAAACAAGAATGCTGTAAGTGGGTTTGCAAAGAAAAAAAAGACGTATATGAAACATAAAATCTTAACAGTGTATTTAATTTCATTTAATATACATTGGCTAATAAAAATCTGATAGTACACAATAGTTCATCTTGCATTTCTGAAATAGCAATTTACATCCATGACTTTAAAGTAAAGCTTCATTAAATGTAAACAAAATGACATGCAGTGTCCTAGGTGAAGATGAGATATAATTGTACAGCATGAGATGAAACCTTCAATTGTTCCGTAGTCTCTGTATTTATCTGGATTCATTGTGAGTTCTTTTATATTAACCATGAAAGCATCTCTAATGTAATGGTACTAGATGCAGTGGATATAAAATAGTGGTTTGTACAGATGGCTTTGTTTTATGTGCTGGAGACACATTCACCAATTTTGAAATGTGCAAAGTTGCAAAACAATAACTGATTGTCACATATTTTCTAAAGCAATTTCTTATCACACATCGCTTAATCCAGTTTGATTTGAGAAGCGTATCCTGCAATCTGGTTAATGAATATTTAAAGCTTTGTAATATAGGTATTTACCTGACTTATTTTTGAATATATATTAAGTACATGTAATAAACAGTGACTAACTGGATAGGCGTTATATGGAAATAACAGACCAGCAAGGGGTGTTTTGAGGACTGGCACCACAGAAAAACAGCCTTCCACCACTGGAAGGTCAATTATTTCCTTATAATTTCCACCATGGAAACTATTGTTGTGATTCGAAAATAGTCTCTATGTTGTCATTTCTTTTTTTCATTTTTTTTAGTTCTTTATTACATGTTTTTGTAATTTTATATAATGTTTTTGTATTTATCTTGGTGTTTTTTTAGAAAAAAATAGTCCATTTCCTTTTTTCATTTGTAGTAAATAATTAACATGTTATAGCTTTAGAAATGTTTAACTAATAGTTAGCAGGTGCATATATCTGACTACAAATCTGCATGTATACATTTTTTGTCTGTTCATTTCTATTTTGTGTGTGTGTTGGTATGTGTGCATGTCTGTGTCCACACGTGTATGCATGTGTGTGTGTGTGTGTGTGTGTGTGTGTGTGTGTGTGTGTGTGTGTGTGCGCGTGCGTGCATGTGTGTGTGTGTGTGTGTGTGTGTGTGTGTGTGTGTGTGTGTGTATGCACACGCATGTATGCGCATCTGTATGCATATGCGTGTGCTTGTGTGTGTGTGTGTGTGTGTGTGTGTGTGTGTGTGTGTGTGTGTATGTGTATATGTGTATGTATATGCATATGCTTGTGTGTGCATGTTTGTGTCTGTGCTCGTACATCTTCTGTCTTTTTAAATAATTGCATAAAGCAGTATTTGGTATTTTAGTACTTACCTGACTGGAGATGTAATACTCTGCTAGGAATTTTATCATCTGGAACACAGATGTGAAACATCAGAACTGTAATTATCAAGGCAAAGCAATTTAGCAGTACCTTAGGGTGGTTGCTATTACATTGCAATTTGTAGGACGAGACAAGTAAGATAAACAAACATGCATATACACACATACATGCAAAACAAATGTGTCTGTTGCATGGCAATGCAGAAACTGCTGCCTAGTCACTTTTGTTAACATTGCACTGCTGTGGTTTGCCAGCTACTCACAACTGCCAAAACCATGACAGCTTGGTCCAATAGTTTTCTGACAATATTTATAGTAGAGTGACATGCTTTAACTTTGCAATGAGTCTATCTTGTGTTTTTTTTTTTTTTTTTGGGGGGGGGGTGGAGGGATTCATGCACAATTGATAGCCTAATGTTTCTGAGATATAGATAGTCAGGTTTATGTATTATGGAAAGGTATTTGTTAAATGCTAATGCCAGATATGCATCTGAGAAACTGAAACAAAAACAGGTCATTCTGCTCAAATGGCAATGTAATGCATCTCAGACAATTTTTTAGACATTATTATGATACCAACAATGTGTTACATATATGTACCTTTTCAAGTAGCATTTAATCTGTTCCATATACTACACAATAGGAAGGAAACTTTTGCAGGAGACTTGCTTGAGAGAAAAGTTAGAACTGCGAAGCAGGGCAGGAAGACCAGGGCAAGAAAGATGCTCTCAGCCAAGAAAGTAATGGTCTAAAGGAAGGCCTGCTTGATTTAATAGAAATGGATGACTAGATTAAAATAGATGGTGGATGGCGCAGTAGTTCAACAATTGCATTGTCTCCTCACAGCAAGAGGTTCTCTGGTTTGATTCTTGGCTTTGGTGGTTTCTGTGTGGAGCCTGCATGTCCTCCATGCATCCGTGTGGGTTTTTTCCAGGTGCTCCAGTTTCCTCCCAGATTACAAAAGCATGCATCTGGAGCTTTTCTGCCTGGGCCTCCACTGAAAATTGGCTTCATTTCAAGTCGGACTTTCCCAGTAAACAAATGTTAAATAAATAAAGTAAATAAATAAAACGGATGAGTGGAAGATACTTCAGAAGGTGAAAAAGACCCAGAGCATTAGAAGACTGATAAGCCAGATACACACAGTTACTGGGAACAATTAAGGGAGATTCATACCATGTGACAGAAGGAAATGTGCTGTACTACTGTGCTGCAACTGAGCTAATAACAGACAAAGTGGGAAAGGAAAAACAAAAGTAAACAACATCCTGGAAGCATCAAATAAAGAGAAGTATAAAGCAACTAAGGTAAGAAGCACTACTACTACTACTAGAAACATACACAAAAGGGATTAGATTATCAAAAACTGTTAGAAAGGTGTGCTAAAAGAAAATCACACCATCAAAACAAATCAGGGTTTATCTTACATCATCTCCAATAATAAATAAAAAATATTGGCTTAAGGTATAGCAGACGGTATATAGAAACATATAATGGAAAAGTACAAATCAATCAATTCATTGATGATAAAAACGTTTTCCATAAAACTTATAAAGAGAGTAACAACAATAGTAACATCACCTAAAAAAGAAATCAGTAGACTTTACAGAAATAGTCATGAAGATCCTGCTGAGCATGATGATGCTGTATGGAGAGCAGAAGCAAAATGATTAGCAAAAAGTGCTAAAACTGAAAATATGAAATGAAATGAAGTAACAGTCAGAGAAACTGAGACAGACTTAGGAAATGGTTTTAAATGGAAAAATGAACCCCAGATGTGGTGATGAACTCCTGGTTAAAGGCATTAATATCTTTGAATAATTCTATAGCCTTAAGTAAACAATACTTATATAAATACCCTAAACTGACACCAATAGGATATAAACCATCTTAGGATCTATAGACCTTCCAACAATAGTGAAGTTGTATGGTGGAATCGATGCAGCATTTGTGGTCATTTTAGGAAAAAAAATCATGGCAATAGAATAGAAAGGCAATACAGAAAATCACATGGAATGAAGGATCACCTGTCATTAAACAGTGAGATATGAAAATGTACTGGAACTAATATATTTCATGGATGTATTAAAATTGTCAATATTCTACACTAATGGATTGCAGAATACTTACAAACAGATAAGCTGTACCCTACATTAATAAATTATGTATCAGCCATTATGTCACAGTGGCAAACCACTTTACAACTAAGTCATGATAATGGACACATTACTGTCCCTCGGGAAAAAAATCTAAAAAGTGATAATACAGGATAATTCTTGGTCACCACTGTTGGTTTGTATTCTCATTAATTCACTAAGCTCTTTACTTAACAGTCTAGGCTATGGTTACAGCTTGATATAAAAAAAATCTTGTTCAGTGGCACCTCATCTACTTTTTAATGTTGATATAAAACTTTAAATGTCAACAGCCAAACAGCTGAAAGGACAATTGCAGATGGTTGAAAATGTTATCATACCATATAAGAATGATATTTGGTTTTGAAAAATGTACAAATAGAACAGTTATAGCAAGAAAGCTGAAGCATCAGGAAATATCAGACTGGGAGAAGAATGTAAAAGATAAACATCGATGGGGACAAGCATTTGTTATCAGTATGACCGAAAATGTCAGAATTCACTCCAAGACTGAAATGTATGAAAATTTGATCTAATAATTGTGCCATCTGACAGTTTGCACAGACATTTAAGGCAATGAATTGTTAATAAGATGTTTCCTGTGGTCCAGCGTTTGACTCCCTAAGCCTCTATTAGCCAGTCGTGTGACCCTGAGCAAGTTACTTAAGCAGACATTACATTGGGAATTGGGCTAGGCTCCTGAATGGTGTCCCGAACTGCAAGCCTAGGAAAAATCTGTGAAATGAATTTACAAAGAGGGAGCGCCTAGTGATGATGAAAAGTCAATAATACAACATGAACATGAGAATAAAGCTTAATGAATCATATTGCGTTTCTGAAGACTAAAACTAGCATTGAATACTGCCTTGACATCTATGAATAAAGTTAAAACTATAAATCAGCTACTTTTCCTGTTCAGACCTACAACTTTGATACCACTGACTGGTCCTAAAAAATGTTGGATTGGTTGGACTGGAAAAACAAGAAAACTGCTTCACTTTTATCAAATGACTTAGAAAATGTGAATGGGACAATTATATGTCCCACAGTCTAAAAGGACATATGGGCCATCTTAAAAATGATTGTATTTACAGGCCTGCAGTCAAGGGACTGCATACATATTTGTTAACATTATCATATCCAAACATAGTGAATGTTTTCAACTATGAAGAATACAAGTCAAGCATGGCATCCTTGATCAGATTTGTAAAAGCATTTTCAGAAGGTGCAGGTACAGAAATCAAAGCAGAAGTGGGAAAAAAATCAGGCGGCAACAGGAAGTGTCAAAGAACCATAAAAAACAATATACAGACCATGACCAGAATAAAAGGGAAAAAAAAAAATATATATATATATATATATATATATATATATATATATATATATATATATATATATAGATATAGATATATATATATATATACACACACACACATATATATATATATATATATATATATATATATATATGTGTGTTGTTGTCTTTCGGCTTTTCCTGGTTAGGCGTTCCCACAGCCGGACTCCGGTCTGCTAATGATTGGCAGTAGATTATCATGGTGCTGAGTTGCCAGCTCGACACCCAACCTTCAACGAAGGCACGCCCATTCACGCATGTCTTTCGGAACCCCACTCGACCCGCAGGGAGGACATGCAGACTCCACACAGAAGGCACTCCCCACACACTAGCTGAGAATCGAAAGGGAGAACCACTTGCTGTGAGGCAACAACGCTACCGATGCACCACCACAGAATATATATATATATATATATATATATATATATATATATATATATATATTTATGTTTATGTCATATATGTGTTCCCTAATCCTATCACGAAACCTTCTTGTGGTCATGCCCACATAGAATGAACAACATGTAGTACAGAAAGCTAGGTACACAATGTTAATGGCATTACAATCAGCTGTAAGTCTGAAATAGGTAGTCTTTCCAGTGTCTGGATGTCTAAAATGCCCTCTCTTGTCAATATATTGACAATAGTTGCAGGAGTTACAGGGTTTCATCCCATATACGGGAGTGGTAGGTTGAAAATCTATTGTTTGCTTATACCTGGGGCCACATAAGAGTCTCTTATGGTATTCGAAGCATACTTAAATCTTTGTATTGTGCCTTGGGGGTTAAGAGTTTTAAATATGCCAACTTATGGAAATATATATAGAGACTTACTTGTATAGTGGCAACAGATAAATTTGGAAACAATGTACAACTGCATGAAACTACTTGTACAGGGGCAACAGATAAACTTGGAAACAAGCTACAACTACATGAAACTACTGATCCATTTTTTTTAAACCAGAGGAGGATCAGTTGGCAGATAAAGTAGACCAACAGCAAATGGAATTACATGAAAAGTTCTCCTCTCCATTAGTAGACATTAAGGTAGAACACATGATTGAAACTATTAATGCATATGAACAACAATTGTTGAACTACAAAAAGAAGAAGATCCAAAGGGATAACAATGATTTTTCGGCTGGATGAGTGTTTGCCTGGCCAGGAGAACAAAACAGCAATAATTTGAATTTTTTTGCACATAGGAACTCAGTAAAAACTGATAATACTATATCGGACATGGCTACGCCTAGTTCCACCTTAAATATGAATACAGAGCATGTATCCAGGAACAAGGAAGCTCCCCCTTGTATTCAGATTAGCCAGCCTAAGACAGTAGGTGCTGATGTCATAGGCTCACCATCAGGCGGAAGTGGAGCACGTAGGAAAGATACCCCACATATTTCGAACTGCAATGAAAAAACGAATGAGCAGCCCAGGGAGGACAACGAATGCTTGATGATGCCATACTACATTCACACACCAAATTTTCAGCAACGGAGTCAGGGCAGAGGCTGCTTTAAGCGTAAAATGTCAACAGAAGAGGAGAATGCCCTCACAATCAAAAGGATGTGGCAAACGAAAAACGGACAATAATTTAGAATATCTCTAGTTGCAGTTTGAGCAAAGATGAACAATCTGTTCTTAGTAAAGACACAAGTTTTATACCAGCTAGCCATATGATGATTACAGAGAACATCATTGAACTGAAGACATTTACTAGAAACTTAATGTTGAAGCTGCATTTTCAGGATGGAAATGTAAGTATTAATCTGTTTATAAAGGCCAGTGATTATGTATCTATAACTGTGGGAGTCATTGAAGCATTTGAGAAGGCTTGCATTAATGATATTTATTCATTGTATGCAGTAGGAGCCATACTAAATGTTTTGTGAACTTGAACTGTGATGAAAGGTCAGCACTTGAAACACTTTGTAAGGATCATACAATTTTTTTTAGACCAGTTGATAAAGGGGGACCACTTGTTATCATGGATTACATGTTCTACAGGGGTGTTATGTTTGCTATGTTAAACAATGAAGAAGTATATGAGAGAATAGAGCAAATACAGGTTGACAATTGTGTTTGTAGAATACGCAATGATTTATTTGAATGTATGCAATGCAGCCAAATCACTGTGGAGTTGTATAATTATTTCCTGGTAGATGATCCCACTACCCCTATAATACAGGGACTGCCCAAGATATATAAGCATCCACATAATCCACCAATGAGACCTATTGTGGCTGGGCAAGGATGGTGTACTGAACCACTATCAATTTATGTAGAACAGGGTTTGATACCTGTAGTAGCCAGGAAAAAATGTTTTCTTAGAGATACGAAACATTTTTTAACAGCTCTACATGATTATATCAGTAATTTACCGCCCACTATGGCTGTTTAATGGTCACAATGGATGTACAGTCCCTGTTTATTGTAATTCCCAATGGAGTAGGATTAGAGTTTTTGTGTCAATATCTCAAGGACGATGGAGTGTATGATACCAGAACTATTGATTGTCTATGTTTCCTGGTTGACATTATATTGGAGAATAACAGCTTTATGTTTGAACAGTGCATATATAAACAGTTGGATGGCATGGCTATGGGCACTTCATGTGCCAATAGCTATGCCAACCTTGTTATGGCAAAATGGGAAAAACAGCATATTATTGAAGGAACATGGTCAGAGAAAGTGGTATTTTATCGGAGATTTGTAGATGATCTCTTTCTGTTGCGGGAAAGAAGTTCTACAAATCTACAGCAGTTCTTGAGTGACATCAGTAGAAGTACACACTTTTTGAAATTCACAGCCCACAGTTCGAATAAGAATGCTGAATTTTTAGACGTTAGTATAACTAGGAAAAATAGAGGGGAATTTTGTACTGAAATCTTCCACTAAGGAATGCTATAGGAGCACCTATGTCCATAGACAAAGCATGCACCCCCAACATGTGTTCACTAATGTAATAAAAGGACAAGCATTAAGGACTTCAAGACTAACAGCAGAGGATGACAAGTTTGAGAAAGAATGACATCAGCTAGAAGACAGATTTATAGAGAGAGGGTATGGGAGGAGAGAGGTTCTTTCCATTACTTCGGGTATGGGTTCTCAAAGGAGGAAGGAGGGGAAACCATACTTTTCCAATCAAGGTCAAGTTTATGAGGAAAAGAGCAGGAAGGATAACCTGCTAAGAATTCCTATTACGTATGCTAGTAATGTTAGATCACTGCAGAATATCTACCATAGGAACTGGAATATACTATGTTCTGATGACTGAGTTAAGACTCTGGTAGGGACCACCCCTCAATATGCCTATAAGAACAAGAAATCCCTTAACAGACTCTTATGTGGCCCCAGGTATAAGCAAACAATAGATGTTCAACCTACCACTCCCGTATATGGGACAAAACCCTGTAACTCCTGTAACTATTGTTAATGTACTGACAAGAGAGGGCATTTTAGACATACAGACACTGGAAAGACTACCTATTTCAGACTTACAGCTGATTGTAATGCCATTAACATTGTGTACCTAGCTTTCTGTACTACATGTTGTTCATTCTATGTGGGCATGACCACAAGAAGGTTTCGTGATAGGATTAGGGAACACATATATGACAAACAGAAGGGCAGGAACTAATGCCCTGGCTAGGCATGTTTTAGTATCAGGGTCAACACACAACTTTCAATTCATGGTAACTGAGAAAGTTCAGCTAGGATGCAGACGTGGTGCAATTAGGAATTTGGTAGAGACTAAAAAGCTTGAATGGATTATTAGGATGCGTGCCAACATTGGCAAAGGCCTGAATGATAAAGTTTGTATTAAACTGGTTTTGGTTAATAAGCCACTATGCAGATAAAGTCTCTATGTATGCACTTTTATGTATTTTTATTCATTTTAATGTTTTATTAGTTGATATTATGTCTCTATCTAGTGCTTTTCCTTTAAATCAGTGGCTATTAGGCTAATTGTTTATTGGGAACTGACACTGATAGGCTGTTGCTGTTTTTAAAAATCCTTGTGGAGTTTATTGAGTTGTCTGATGAAGTAGCTCTGGCTATGAATGCGCTCACCATTTTTGTACTGTGGATTAAACTTTGGAGCTATATTTGATACTATCTGCTGTGGTCTGGTGTTTCCTATAACTTTCTGCAAATGTTGTTATTAGGTTTGCTATTACGCATTTTCATTCTCGAGTTTGTCAGGGGCCAATATTAGTCTGTAGCATGCCCTGCAATCCTGTTTTAATATCACAAATGATTTGTGCTGTGTTGGTCTATATGTGAGAAGACAGAAGAATCAGTTGTGTTACTTTTCACTGGAAGTACATATATTTGCTACATATATATATATATATATATATATATATATATATATATATATATATATATATATAATATGAAAAGTATCTAATTTAATTTTGTCTGGTGGAATAGATGCTTCCGTTTATGGTACACTGTAGCATTTGAAATTCAGATTTTGAGTGCAGTGTGAACTTTGTTGCATTTCTTTTTCTTATTAGATTAAAGTGGTCATACTGATTCTAAAGCATAAGAGTTTCTTGTGTCAACATGCCACATCAGGTAGGAACTTTCTTTATGGTAAATGCAACTGAAGACATTTTTTGTATCATTTGGAAAGATTTTGCCTTGTGTATAGGGAGCAAGTGCTCCTCTGACCTCCCAATAACAAGTAGGTCTGTTTCTTGTTCTCATAGGGTCCACATATCCAAAGTAAGTTGTATGTCTCACACAAGCACAATATTTATTGAAAAAAGTACTTGTTTCTCTTTTTAAATCAAAAATGAACTAAACTGCAAAGTGCAGCACCTGAGCAGACATTGATATCTAAACTGTGTAATATAATCTGTTTATAGATAATGTGTGTTATCATTAAGTGTTGTTCATGTATATGTTAATACATGTTAAACTTATAAGAAGTTTATATTTGTATTGTGTGTTATTTGGTTCTTCTAATAAAGGACTAATACTTGACTGTTGTGATGCTTAAAACAATTTCCTCGAGTTTCTTACAAAATTTTATCTTCAAAGAAAGAATGGTCATTCAGTTTTTCGCTAGTGTTAATCCTAAGCACTTTAACAAATATCTTGGCTGACATACACAAATCTATCAAGCAACAAAAATATAAGGTTCCAATTAATGTGGCAATATAGTCATACATAGTCTAATATACGCTGTGAGCATGAACATGATTATTAAGTGAAACTATGGCAACAGAACAGGGTCAAACTTAAGTGGTGGCATATAGTCTCTGTCTGAATTGACCACACAACTCAAAGTTAGAAGAACAATTGCAGAACCCAGAATTTGCAAAGTAAAAAGCTAAACTGTAGAAAACTAACCAAAAACGTCAAAATAAATTATCCTGTGATCCAGGATAAGATATATAGCAATTCCACTGAAGCAAACAGTAAGTCCAGTCAGTAATTAATGGTGCGGGCATATCAAAAATGTTTGCCAAGAGCAAAGTAATATGATCCACTGAAAATGTTTATTTTTTCAGTATAATCTGTCTGCTGACAACTGGGACATAGTTCATGAAATCAGCCACTGTGACTTAAATGGACTAAGGCTGCATGCAGCTGTGTAATCCAGGAATACTAAAATATCATGCCATTGTGATTACTCAGTCAAGTCTAACATGCTGCCAAAACTGTGGTTATTGAAAATCATGCAATTTATGGTATTGTTTATAAGACTGTGCATGATTTGATAAAAGAAGACATATATGCCATCAGGACTAATTGGGGGGGGGGGGGCAGCAGGGATAAAAAAGAAAAGAAAACATACTTTATTTTGTCTTTTTATTGCCAGTGAAAGGAAATTGCTTTTTTGTCTGCTTAGTTACAATTTCCCTGTGCAGATTAACCTTCATCTAGGGCCCATCAGAACACCACAGTTTTCTGCCTGCATTCTGCTGTGGCAGATCATGGCAGGGTACCTCTCACTGTAGTCACATGATGGGGATCTGCCATGGCAGTGCTCCTCTCACCACAGTCATGTGCTGGAATTTTGCTGAATCATCTGGTGGCAGTGCTCCTCTCACCACAGTCATGTGCTGGAATTTTGCTGAATCATCTGGTGGCAGTGCTCCTCTCACCACAGTCATGTGCTAGAATTTCGCTGAATCATATGATGGCAGCTCTCCTCTCACCATAGTTATGTGCTAGAATTTTGATGAATCATACGATAGCAGTACTCCTCTCATCACAGGTATATGCAAGGATTTTGTTGTATCAGATTATAGCACTGCTCCTGTTATATACTTGGTTTCTGACATGGCAGATTCTGGCACCGCTCCTTTCACCACAGTCAAGTGCTAGGATTCTGCTGTGGCTGGTGCTCATCTGACTGGGTTAGAGTTGCCAGCTTTCTTTGTGGCTAAAACTGGACTAAGGTCATGCCCCTCGCATCACCCATAACTCCACCCATTCCCACTCCCTCTCCCATCCATGTTCCACCCATTTTGTGACATCACCATGACATCGCTAATGGAAACACCCTCACATTTTGTTCCAGATCCCTGCTTTCAGCCGGTTTCTCCCCAGTTGCCATAAACACTGTTCAAAACTCTCAGTGTGCATACTGTCTTCTGCTTTACTTCTACAGTGATTACAGACATTTGGATTTAATTTTAAACATTTATTTGAAATTTTTTAGCACAAACCACTGATACACATTTGCTAAACAAAGCAATACAGTCTTACAATGAAAACAGACTTAGCATTAAAACTACTCTGCCTTTAAATTTCGCATTCACGAAACAGTATTGCACATTGTTTTCCCAGGTTTAGGATGATAAAATTTTAAAGTGTTCTAAGAAATGACACAGTATTAACAACAATCATATCTTACATCAATAACACAGACCTGAAAATGTATAGCATGGTCTAAAAATACATGTTTAATATAAAACAATACATAATGACACAATTGGTCTTGCAGCTTTTGAAAAAATAACCTATGCCTTTTATAGACAGCTATGCTTAATGTGGACAACTAATGGATGGTCAGAAAACTAGCAGGGTCATCAATTTACACACCTTTGCTATAACAATCTCATCTCCGTATGTCACAAATAACAATTAACCACAGCTGACCCTCGATTATAGAGCATTATATCAAAAGACACATTAGTAATATTAACAGGTGAGATACTATGGCAACAAGTAAATTTGCCCTATTATATCATTCTAAAATATTTTAACCACATTCCACAGCTTTAAGCAACATCATTTTATAAAGGAATTGCAATAATTGCATAAAAAGACTTCAACAATAGGTATCATTTAATGTTTTATTTTACTGCTACTTAGTCACACAAAATTATACAATTTCTTGGGATTTGTAGTATCATTAATAAAAGTCTGCTGGAAGAACCGTCTGGCCTTTTGTTATCTGAAGCAGGTAGATAGACTGCAGCTCTGTCTTTTATAGCGTTATTATTTTCTTTTGGAAATGTAAGCTTAGGACAACAGCAGCAACATATACTCTCAGTATCATCTAGAGAAGGCCGCCTCACTACAGCTCATATGAAAGAACCATCTTGTGACTTGTTACGGAAGAATTTAACCCTGAAACTTTGTGTAAACCAGAAATGCAATGCAATACAATGAGACTGTACAAGATACCATACAATGTTTCCTGGCCTCTGCTCTGCATGATCAAATTATAAAAAAAAACCTTCCCCTTAAGTTAATTACGTTTCAGTTTCTCTCCTTTTCATAGCAGTGGTAGCCTCACACACACACACCTACCGCTCTGATTTTGTCCAACCATTCATTGTTGTGGTCCACTGCAAAGTCCAAACGTCTTCTGGAGACTGGAATTCAAATTCCACTATGCGGAAGATGAAGACGTCATGGAAACAATTTCGGCTTCTTCTGCATCTGTGCACTTGCAACCAGACGCAAAGGGCGTTCTTAAAGTAGAACACACTTAAAAAAAGTATTTTTTTAATTAAATGAAAAGATTTTATTTTTTCCAGATGAGAAAAGGCAGTCGCCATTTTCCGTACAGTGTTCTTTATTTCCGGACAGTCTGGAGTCGGGTAATGGCTCTAATTATAGCCAAAAAGCACACCAGGGCTGCACGCAATAAGGGGGGGGGGGGAGAGAGAGAGAGTAAAGATGGCGTGGGAGAAACTCTTGAGACCATGGCAGTGGCACAAAACCCAGATTTCACGTGTCCAGTTTTGAATGAAATTTGTAACTGGACAATTTGTCAGAAAATCGGACAGCTGGCAACCCTAGACTGGGTCACACACTGCAGTGTCTAAAAACACATTATGCATCAAAAGGACTATTAACATATATCCCTATATGGTCAAGTCAAAGTCAAAGTAAACTTTAGTGTCATTTAGGACTACACAAGTGCAACCTAAATGAAATTTTGAGTATTAACTCACTAGAGAGTACATAGGAAGCACGAATAACAAGAACAACAGTATAACATTTCAATTTAAAGAAGATATTCAATACTAGATCCCAGAAGGATAAATAAACCAATAATAACAGGAAAAATACACAAGCCCCCCCCCCCCCCAGACAGTCATAAGAAGAATACTGTACATAGCAGCATGACAGAGTAGGATTGCACATGTTAAGATTGTCATCCTTTGTTCATCTGCATCAGACAAACAGCAGGCAATTGCATATGAATAAGAAAATATATTGCTACATCAAAGAAAAAAAAAAAACAAACAAACAAAAAAAGATATTGCACAGTTTTCAGCTGAGCTAAATAATGTGAATGATTACTGACTGAATAATTTGTGGCTGGTATCAGAGTTTATATGTCTCAACACTGTTGGGTAGAAGCTGTTTAAGTATTTGGTGGTCCTACAGCAGATACTCTGATATCTTTTGCCCATAGACAGTTGTCTAAACCAGCCACGTGTAGGGTGAGATGGGTCATGAATTATTTTGGATGCATATTTAATGCTTCTCACTGAGAAGAGGTCCTGGACTGATGGTAAGTTGGTGCCCATGATATTTTTTGGCAACCCACACCACTCTCTGTAACTCCTTTCTTTCTGCTATTGTACTGTTCCCAAACCTAACTGTGAAGCTACTAGTGAAAATACTCTCAACTGCTCCTCTGTAGAATGTGGTGGGAACAGTAGGTGGGAGTTTTGCTTTTTTGAGCCTTCTGAGAAAGTGGAGACATTAACATGCTTTTTTGACCAACTGTTTAGTGTGCACAGCCCAAGAGAGATCCTCTGAAATGTGCACCCCAAAAATATTTATCATAAGCGGTGGATGTATTGTTGGCCTTTACCTGAAGTCTATAATGATCTCTTTTGTTTTATTGGCATTCAGGTCAAGGATGCTCTTAGCACACCAGTCAATCAATGAATAGACCTCGCCTCTATAAGGTCTTTCAACCTCCCCTTTGATGATGCCCACAACCATAGTATCATCTGCAAACTTAATGATGTGATTGGTGTTGTATTTTGCAGAGCAGTCATGGGTGGGGATGGTGAACAACAGAGGGCTTAGCACACAACCCTGAGGAACACTGGTGTTGAGTATTATGCATTCTGAGGTGTTGTTGCCCATACATGTTTCTGCAGTCTGTTCCTCAAGAAGTTGAGGAGCCAGTTGCACATGACCTTGCTAACTCCAAGATGTACAAACTTGTCAATAAGTTGCATAGGAACCACTAAACTTGAATGGAGAGCTGATGTCAATAAACAAGAGCCTGACATAGTTGTTTCTTCCCTCCAGATGATCAAATGAGACCTGGAGTGTCATTGAAATAACATCCACAGTGGATCTGTTAGCCCAATAAGTGAACTGTAGAGGGTCAAAGGAGGATGTAAGGTTTGCCTAGAGATACCTTTTAACTAGCCTCTTAAAGCATTTCATGATATTTGAGGTTAGAGCATCTGGTCTATAGTCATTCAGGCAGGCTGGATTAGCTTTTTTGGGGAGAAGGACACTATTTTTCACCTTGAAGCAAGAGGGAACTTTACCAAGAATAAGGCAGGTGTTAAAAATATCAGTTAGAACTGAGCAGTATTGGTCTGCACAGCTTTTAAGTGCTTTGCTCAGCATTATATCAGGAACAGCAGCCATCTTGGGGTTCACTTTCTTAAGCTGAGATCTCACTTCATTGTAGTTAAGGCTGAGCATCCCCTCCTCCTAGTCAATAGTTAGCCTTGTAGCAGCCACGTTGTTCTTCTCTTCAAATCTGTAAAAGAAGGAGATAACCTGTCCAGGAATTCAATGCTGTCTTCACACTGAGGTCACCTGGTTTTAAAGTCAGTAATCTGTTGTATCCCTTGCCAGAGACTCCTGGTGTCCCTTATGTCTGCAAACTGACTTTGTAATTTCTTTCCGTATTCTCTCTTGGCCTCTTTAATGCCCCTTTTTAGGTTTGCTCTAGCTTCACTATGACCCTTCTTGTCCTTGGCCCTGAATGCTACATTTCTTGCCTTCAGGAGATCATAGACTTTGTTGTTGAGCCATGGCTTTTGGTTTGCTCTGATTGTAATGATTTTGATGTCAGATACATCATCAACACACTTAGTGATGTAAACTATTACTGCTTCCATGTAATCATCTATGTTCACCTGTTCATCTGACATAGCTGTCTCTTTGAAAATGTCCCAGCAGGTGTTGTCAAAACAATCTTAGAAACATTCCAAAGCCCCCTATAACATATGTATGGCTGAGTACCCTGATCTGCTGAACTGTGGGCTTTTCTCTGATCAGAGCTGGTTTGTAGGCTGCTAAATGCCTGATGGTAAGATGGTCAGAGCTTCCTAAGTTAGGTTGTATTGCTCTGTAGACACTATGGATGTTAGAATATGCCTTGCCCAGAGTGTTAGCACCCCTTGTAGGAAAATCTACAAATTGATGGTCGTGGATTAACATCTCTCTCAGATCCACTTGATTAAAATCACCAGCAACCACATGTGCAAAGTCTGTGTTTTTCCTCTGCAGCTCACAGATAGAGTTATAAAGATTGCTCAGGGCCTCAGTGGTGGTTGCACTGGGTGGAATGTATACCACTATTAAGTATATTCCATTAAGCTCTTTAGGTACATAAAAGTGTCTGCATTTTAAGGACAGGAACTCTAGATTGTCTCAGCGTTCTTACACCATCTTTCATTCACAAAGATGCAGACTCCACCTCCAGTGGCCTTTCCACACAAAACTTGACATCCATCTGCATGAAAGAGTGTGAAGCCTTCTAAGCTAACAGCACTATCACTGATCTTGTTAAGCGGCCACGTCTCAGTAATCATCATTAAACAGGTATTTCTCACCTTATTTTTACTGTAGAGTTCCAGCCTCAGGTCATCAACTATACTGTCCAACGAGCAAGCATTTGTTAGCAGTATTGAAGGCAATGCAGGCCTGTGAGGACTAGTTTTCACTTTTGCAGCAATTCCAGCCCTGCAGCCCCTTTTTTCTGGTTCGCTGACATCTTTTCCTCTTCTGTTTTGTTCTGAGTGTACCAGAACCTCCTGTCTTATATTTCAGGCACTTTAAGGCATGCTGGGTTAAAACACACAATATTTCTTTGAGTGTAGTAGGCCCCAGGCAATCTTCTGACTGCAGGGAATCTAGATAGCAGCATCAAAATGCTAGCTGCTGAATTTCCAGAAACATTTGTCTGCTGTAAGTTAATGTACTTCCATTTAAAAGCCCAGAAAATTATTTTCTCAGTGTTTTGTGAAAAAGAAGACAGATTAAGTATATCTCTCTGATGAGTTGACACAGCCACAGCCACACAGGGTGCCACCATTTTATTTTTTTTTTGGTACTCAACTCTTATCAGTTTAAAGCTAGCCCATCTCGTTATTTTGCCCATCACTGTGAGAAGAATAAAGATGGGCATGGTATTTTTAGAATCTCTGGGATGTCAATGTCTTTCACTGTTTCTTCAGCATTTACAGCTGTTAACCTGTGGCATTCTGCAACTTAACACATTTGGGAGTCTTGTACAAACAATGCTTCCATATATCAACTTAACCATATTCTTTTTCAGCCATTGGCATATTATAATAAATAGGATTAAAGTCTTGTAAGCTTTGAAATAGATCTATGCTTGTGGGAACATGGTACCAGATATCATATAATTTTGTGAAAATGACAGAAGTTAAAGAAATTGAAGCAGCTCATCTCTGTGGTAAAGAAGGATAAAGTCCTGACTATGGCCAAGATGATCCGAGTTTGATTAGCACGTCTGGCAGTGGAAGAACCAGAAAAGAGAGGTAGGCATGAGCAGCTAATGCCAATTTGCCTGCTCGGGGAGGGTGTTTTGTTCCAGACATTTGGAGACTTGCAAGCAAACAGCCATAATACACACAAAAATTTGGTCTTGTCTTACAAATACATTACTGACAACTCTCACTAGCATGTGGGTGAGAGTACTAACATTGCAGGGAAGAACACAAAAGGCCCTTGCACTGACACAAGTCCCTGCATATGCCACCAAGGGGTGAGGTTATGATCTAATAGAAAAAATCCTGAGATCTGTGTACATGATGGCCTCCTCAGTTGACTTTCACCTGGCAAGGAATGGATGAGATGATTCTACATGGAGGGCTGAAGGTCATCAGCAGCACTGAGATAAAAAGCATGCAACAAAAATAAATTACAGGAGACAATTAGTCCATTGTGTGACAAATGCCAGGATGCCAGAAAACTTCTGATTTTGCCTGCAGGTTTCATCACTTCTAAAGAGAAAGGCTGACAAAATAAGCTACATAAGCTTCTACTTTGTTCATTTCTCCTAGACTTAAAAAAGGGCAGAGCAAGGAAATGGCTGAAGGAAGAAAGTTTATGGGACTATAATTGTCACAAATTGTATGTGAGGTAGGCAAACCATGCATGAGGTAATCCAGCAGATGAAGGTAATGAAGTTTTAATATTTGCAGAGTCCTATCTTGATCTTCTTGGGGGAAAAATGAGAACAGTAGTACCTTGTATCCGGAAGGAAGACGCCACTCCGTCCATATGATGACGGTGACTGGACAACCATAAGCTGGAATACAAACATTTAGATTTGATAGAAGTAAATTAAGGCAAATTGGGATTGTGTCTGACTTGTGTCTGTTCACTCTCTTTCTTCTCTCTGTTGCTCTGATGCTGTTTGATTGCAGAAGTTAAAAAAGTCACTGGAGGTTTGCAGACTTGTGCAAACTCCTGAGTGAAACTCCTACAGGAAAATTATGAGTGAACAGGTAAGGCTGCATCCCAGTGAGTCTTTCCTCATCACAACTTATTTCCTCAGAAGAATGTTTTCTTAACTCCCTACAAAGAAGCTGTATGTACAGTATGCTTTCTGTTGCAATTAGTATAATAAAAACAGTCGTCATCTCTTCAGTGTATAATTGTCATACTGAAAAGGAAGTAATGACATGAAATGATGAATCAGAAATTCAAAATATATAAAGCTAGACTTCTACTGTCCGTAAACACGGAAAAAGAGAAATGTTAGTATACCATGAGTCTTGCAGTTGGTACAGCGGATTAAGGTGCTGTTAGTACAGTCTCTGTTGACCAACGGTTCAAGGTTTGATTCTCTCAGCCTCCAATACATAACTGGGTGATTCTAAACAAGTTACTTAACCAGACACTGCTCCTAGGCTGAGTGTGACAAATGTCTATGGAGGTCACTGCTCTACCCCAGAAAATAAATATGTCTTTATTGTTTGGCTGAAAATGGTTGCTGTATGTTTTTTTTTCTTTTCAACAGTCTAAAAAATTACAAGCCTGAGAATTTAACACCTATATTGAATGAATTGTAACTATTTAAAAAAGCTTCCTGTGGAGTACACTTCTTCTCTTCCTTTGTTTTCTTTATTTTCTCTCTTTTTTTCTTTCATCCTTATTTATTTCAATTTCTAGAACAGATAATTAGCCTGATTCCAAAAGGTCCTCTTCAGCAATCAGACCGATGCAGAGGATAGAAAGTGACAGTATTCATTCTGAACTACATTGAAAAAAACACCTTTTTTTTTACTTTAGACAATGGATTTGACCTAAACCACAACACATCCTGAACTGTGTTTTGAAATGGTTGACAACATGCTAAGTGCATTGATGTAGCAAATGATGCAAACATATGAATATCGTAAATTTGACAAGAGACTATGAGCAAGAGCTAAAATACAGGTAAGTAGATTTAGATTGGCTTCATTTGTTGATCCTCCCTGCACGTGCAACCAGGGTTTAAATGAAACTACATTAGAAGTCAATATCATTGCTTCATCATACCTCCCTTACCTTCACTCAGCCTTCATGTTCTGTGCTGCTAAACTCAAATAACTGTGCAGGTCAAGGCAAATGTTTATTACTGCTCTCACTAACCGTACAGAGAGAAGTTTCTGAACGTTTACTTCTCTTACTTACTTTCTACTGTAATCTGTACATCTGATCCCCTTACACCTCAGAGTGCTCTTCAACATGGCAACACTTTACAAGTGTACCCAGCGCTTCCTACTACAGTGTAAGCTAATCATAGCAAATGTTTAATTAGGGAATAGTTATAACTTACTTCATGTATCAGCAGCATAATCTCCTGACGATGTAATCAGTAGTCGTTTACTAATACCCACATACAGACAGCTGCTCACTAACAATTTATTTCTGTGACAAAGTGAGAGTGATTATTATTAAGGTTAAATTAGCAGAGTTACAAGATAAAAAATGACATAGGTGTATTCTGCATTATTTGTATCTACCTATCTAACTATTCATCCATTAATCTATCTAGCTATCAATCTATCTATGTGTGTGTGTGTGTGTGTGTGTGTGTGTGTGTGTGTGTGTATGTGTGTGTGTGTGTCTGTGTGTGTGTGATGTATACATGTATTTACTGCATATGTGCACATGCATGTGTGTGTGGTATATACATGTGTTTACTGCATATGTGTACACGTGTGCTTGTATGTGTGTGTGTATGTGTGTGTGTGTATGTGTCTGGGTGTATATGTATGTATGTACGTGCACATCAAAATCATAGATGCTTCCCCAGACTGACACTCCTCATTCCAAGGATGAAGGCCACAAAAAATGTCTTCTGTTCTTCACTGCCATACCTTTGCAGCTGTTGAGACAGTTAATGCACTATTATTAATTAAAGAAGCCATGCTATCATCCAAGGCTTTTCATATGAATGCAAGTACTGTATTCACTCCCTATCAGCAACTGTCAATCGCACCCCTAACAGCTTATGCCTAGAACAGCCATTTTGTCACCTCAATCTAGTTATGACTGTTATGTGACTAATGGGTATGTGTATGTGTGTTTGTGGGAGATCCAGAAATAATGACTTTAACTCGTTGATGACATATTCTGCTGATGTCTGACAAAAACTAAGAAAACATTCCCCACCCTGTATTCCCAACATTGGCGGCTACACTTCACCTTCCACAATTTAATATGTATAGAGAGATGGGGAAAAGGAAAGATGTTCTTAACCCCCATTGTTTACTGATCTCCCACTAACACACACACACACACACACACACACACACACACACACACACACACACACACACACACACACACATATACCCATGTGCAGACAGACACACCCACAAAAACACACACAAAACCTTTCTCTGTCAGCATCTGAGACACACACATATACACTGCTCTTACATTCACATACACATAAACTTCTCTCTTTATAGATAGAGACTTTAATAAAATGTTGAGGAACTACACAGAATTAAGTGAGATGTAGCCTATAATACAACATGCTAACAAAAAGGACTGCATAATGAAACAGATGTGTCCTGCTATGAGGAAGAATAGCAACAGGCAGTTCCAACACATGAATAGTGCAAGAAAAGGGCACATGACTGATGTGCTGGATGTCACCCTAATGCTGGGTACTGTGATAGAGTTCACACATGCTGAAATGTGCAGTGACGTCACCAATAGTCACCACTCATGGTTATAAACATAGCACAATGAGGGACAGCATAGAAAAGTGTGAAACCAGTTCATTATATCAATAGCGAAGAAATGTAGGAGACAAGAAAGTATGAACAGGGGGAATAGCAAGCATAAATAAATTATATAAGGGAAACCTAAAGGTAGCATGTGTCAGGGGGGGAATGACAATACTTTTTGTTGTAGTGATACCAATTTGTGATATATAGATTAGAAGGATATTTGGAAAGGTAGTGTAATGATTGTGAATGAGATAGAAGGCTAGGGGAAGGAAGCAGGGACAAAAAAGTAAATAAATATCAAATACAGACTTAGGCAGATAGTGCTGGTATACACATAACAGGTGGGAATAACAGCAGATGGGCACAGACAGACAGTGGACAGTTGGTTATGTGGAGTGATTAGCAATGAAAAAGGCATGTGGAACTATACATAAAGGTTGTGAATGCCTTGATGAGGATAGAGCAAGGTCCATGAAGGAATTCCAGACTCGACCATTGGGCAACACACCCAGCCATCAGTCACCACCATACCTGACATCATGGGTAGGCTGTGGACCTGCTGGCCCATTGTTTGGGTCTTGCTGGCTACATCACTTGACAAGCTGCACCAGAAGACATTCCATGGTGCTAAAGCAGATATCCAAGGATGATGTGGGACCCCTCATGTCCTTTGTGGCTACTGTCACAAAAGAAGGCTATGTCCCCCTCCTGATAAATGGAAGCAAAGGTAAACAGTGATCTTTCCAGGTCACCTTCAATAGGGTGACTTCCATCTCCCTTCTGAGAGGAAGACTTGTTCACCACGGGTGACCCACTACCTGAGACACTGGCCAGCAAATGCCCAGGTGTCCACCACTGCTCTACTACATTTACCACAAGTGGAGCTGAAGCAAGACATACAAATGGGAACACATTAGTGCACAAATATGATACACATCCAAGTGTCATTTTACAGTGGACATATACGCACAATTTTTGTGACAGTTGCTTTCACCTTCAACCACATCTTACTATGTTGAGATTTCACTCCTCTGCTCCTGAAATCACAATATACACACTTTATTATGCATTTACATCAGATAACATAACAAGAACAAATGGATACAGTACATTTCCACCTCTCTCTCCCTACCTACACCATCCTGCTCCTCTTTACCTCACACTATTAAAACAAGCTAGGGTGGTGCCACTGCAGATTGCTATCATCATGACAGATGTCATCATGTCCATCAAGGCTTTTTAATTTCAGAATCTGGAAGTTCTCACACTTATTTAAATACATTTTCATGCCTTTATTCTTTTCCTGTAATAATCACCATCAATGCCTGTGAATTAAAACTGCCTTGCATCATTAAGTGTTTATAGAATTCAATTGAATTGTTATCACGAATATCACTATAGTTCATAGGTTTATAGGTGTTTATTAGGCTAATGACCACAAAGGCCTTTTTAATCCTAGCCATGCATCTCAAATCTCTGGCAAGTTCTGATACTCTTGATAAGTGTAAGCATGGGCCTGGGAGATAAACCATTTACAGGTTACCTGTTTGCATGAGAGACATAGATGCCATTCCAGGAATTAATTTCCGGTTTCCCATCCAATTCCCCAAATTGCACTTGAATTGGGTTAGGGAGGAACTCTGCTTCACATGGATGGGGAGCCTGTTCCATAGATGGGGTAGTCTCTGGGATACAATACCTATCTCTCAGGCAGGACCTATTTATATCACAGGCAAGGTTTAAGTCTTTAGAATGGGTAATTCTGGTACTGTTTGTTTTGTGGATAGGCAGGAGGTCCATCAGAGTGTGGACTGACAATGCCCTGTATGCCAGGCATAGATCTCACCTCAAAAGCCTGTAGGAGACAGAATACAGAGACAGGGCCTTGATGCGGTCTGCATAGGATGCATTACTTACGCCCTGTATTCTTTTAGTGAGGAACATCTCTGGATGTTCCAGTTGTTGGAGATGCCTGGTTAGGTACATACCAAAGGGTGCATTGTACCCAATGATAGACCTGATGAATGCCGAATACAGTGGAACAATAACTTCCTTGGACTTAGATGCCATAGCTTTGTTTATAAGTTGCGCAACATAGAATGATTTCCTCACCACTGTAGACACATGATGATCAAAGGCTAGACTACTATCTATGTGTGTCCCTAAGTCCCTGACTACTGGGTCAACTCTAAGGGGTGTGTTTTCAATAGGATAGTTACCATCATTGAATGACATCCCAAAGAATTCTATTATGCATTTCTTAACATTTAGTTTTAGCCCCTGGCTCTGACACCAGTTATTTGTCTGTGTCAGCCCCTCTTGGAGAACATTTGTGTCAGTGTGAGATTCAATGACAGCTCCTAATTTGCAATCATCTGCAAATTTAGTCAGCCAGAGCCCATTCACATTGACCTTGACTTCTGAGAAGTAAATACCAAAAAGGAGAGATCCAAGGACTGATCCCTGAGGAACTCCATTTGTGACTGGCCTCTTTGTAGAGGTGAACTCCCCCATTCTAACTTCCTGGGTCCTGTCTGTGAGCCAGTTGGGTGACATACAGGTTTGTACCTAACCTCTTAAGTTTGTCAACAATGCCTGAGAGGGGTATTGTGTCAAATGCCTTGGGTAGGTCAAGGTAGGCAGTGTGAACAATTTTGCCCTCATGTATTGCTCTGGTGACTTTCTGAAAGAAGTCCACCAAGTTGAGTAGGCATGATCTGCCCTTGATGAAACCAAACTGGGTTGGGTACAGTGTCTGGAGGTTTACTAGATCTCTGTTGATCATCCCCATGATAATTCTTTCCATGGCTTTACATTTAAGACTAGTGAAATGTATAGGTCTGTAAATTCCAGGGTCTGTAGATGGCCCACCTTTGTGCAGAGGGATGACTGTTGCCTTTCTCCATTCATGAGGCATGAAGCCTGTTTGGAGGCTACAGTTAAATAATAATCCCAGAGGCCATGATAGGTCATGTTGCATGCTATTTAAAAGGCATCCTAGGATATTGTCTGGGCCCATTGATTCAGTATTCTTGGTCTTAGAGAGAACATTAAAGACCCATTCCCTAGTGATAGTAGGGGGAGTTATCTTTGATGAAATTTCCTAAGGGAAAGTTTTGGGGGAGAGAGGAGTAAAGTTGGAGCTGAATTTATCAGCCTAGAGGTTTGCTATATATTCTGGCTCAGTATAGGTGACTCCATTTACAATGAGCTCTGCACACAATTGTATATTGCCTTTGAGGTTGTAAACATAGCTAAAGAATGCTTTGTGGTTGGCCTTGGCCTGGTAGGCCAAACATACCTCACATTTGGCTTTGGTAGACTTTATTTGTCCTCTGAATTATTTGTTTAGTTTGACGAGAGTGACTTTATCCTTCTGGGTGCTGCATCTCCTAATTTTTGCCATCATTTTCTTCCTCCTGTTTTACATCCAATTGGTTTTGTGATTCCACCAGGGTGGCTTGTTTTTTTGAGTTAGTTCTGTACTTCTTCCTGGTGGATACAGCTGCCTCCATGCAGCTATTAACATGCTTGTACAGATTTATTTGAACAGGTCTGCATAGGCAGAAGTGTTCTCAACGTTTATAGGGGCCTGAAATGTTGCCAGGATTTCGCTTAATAGCAGGAGATTAGCTTTAGAATAGTTCCTGAATATTCCTGGTTGAGCTGGGGGTCCAAGTTCTATTTTTACTTCAAAGTAGATCATTTTGTGGTCTGACCTTACCAGGGATGGCATTACAGTAGGGGGTGTGCAGCACTCTCCCATATTAGTGAGGATCAGATCCAGTATGGTTGCACCCCTGGTTGGTGTGTTGGCTATCTGGTGCAGGGAGTTTGTGTTTACAAAATCCAGGAATCTCTGTGCATGTATGTTTGATGTCATATAGGATTCCCAGTTGATAGTAGGGTAATTAAAGTAACCCATGAATATGGTATTAGGTTGGATGGTTAGTGTTTCTAATAAGTTTAAATACATGGTATGGGTTTCCTGGGTCATAGAGGGGGACCTAGAGCTTGCAAGGAAGTGGTATTGGATTTTACCTATGGCGATTTGAAAATGGATTAGCTCAAGTGCATTGTCTTGTTTGACCAGCCTTGAAGTATATTTATTTTTGATGTAAATAAAGACACCTCCACCTTTAGTCCCTGCTTGTGAAGTAGCTGGTCTAAATTTGTGGAAGGCATTATAACGTTTTACTGTTGGTGTGCTCTCTGTAGCTTTAAAACACATCTCAGAGAATCAGCATCCTCTAGGGTAAAGAGAGCTTCCAGGGAGTGGAGTTTTTTGTTTAGGCTACTAGAATTGAGCAGTAATACCTTTAGATTTTCTTGGTTTTGATTTGCTATATCGGAAGTACTTTCAGTTTGGCATTGCCTAAAAAAAGGCACTATTGGGGAAGACAACATTTTAGCTAATATTCAAAAGCCTAGAGGAGACAGATGCAGACTATCCTGGCAAAGCAGCTTGGTCTGTTGACCATCTCCTTCCATGACACCAGAAACTAAGCCAATTATTGAAGTCAATCATCTTTTGTTCATATTGTGGCATCATTACTGGAGAAGGTAAAATGCTGTTCAGTGCAGGCTCATACCAGCTTGAGGCATATATTCCGAGAGCTCTATGTCTCTCTTCATATAGTCTAGGAAGGTACGTCTCAGGTCATTTACTCCTGCATGGACTATGACTGAGTTACATTGGTAATTGTGGTCCAATTACCAGAGTGCATGCATAAACAGTTTTAAAGGCCATCGCTGTTTTGAATATATAGAAGCTACTATATGTACTGACACAAGTGTGTGCATACAAACTCATGCTACACTATAAATCAAAGCCTTAATCTGGTATGTAATGAACTGATTAATGCTAAAAATAAATCTTTGCCTGGTACAGATTCCCTAGCATATTCTACACTTTTACAATACACAGAGTGCCTACTTAAAAAGGCATTGATATGTTTCATTGCTATTTTCTGTTGTATAAACTATTTATGTTACTCTTCCCACCTATTATTATCCATAGATCCATTATACTGGGTGCCCACATATATATATATATATATATATATATATATATATATATATATATATATATATATATGTCTACCTGAGAACACCGACAGATTGAAATGCCGACACCGACAACAGAAATAACCGACAGTTCGAAATCCCGATGCTGAAAACACCGACATGCAAAAAGAGCATGACTGTGTAAGTATGCGATAATGATGAATGTTAGGGTGCGGGTAAGGTAAATGTGCATTAGTGGCAGACTATAGGGTTAGGGTGCGGGTAAGGTAAGTGTGCGTTAGTGACGGACTTTAGGGTTAGGGTGCGGGTAAGGTAAGTGTGCGATAGTGACGGACCTTAGGGTTAGATTTTCGGTTAAGGTTAGCGCATAGATATTTGTGTATGTAAGGTTTAGTGTAGGCTTGTAAGGTTTTTGTTGTGCTTGTGTTGGGCGTGTGTTGTGAGTCAGTGTTATGGTGTTCAGTAATCTGGAGTTTCGATATTGTGTGGTTTCAGTGTTTTGGTGTTGGCGTTTTGGCTGTCGGTTTTGTGGTGTGTCGGTGTAGTGGATCCATATATATATATATATATATATATATATATATATATATATATTATTTTTTTTCCAGGATAAAAATATCATAAACTGAAGCTAAGAAGGCTCAGTTGCCAAGAAATATTGATAATGGGTGGTAGAGAGAAGGAAGTTAGACGATAAGGGGTTACATTAGTTAGCCTGCTGGAGAACATGAGCAAAGCCTATGTTTGGTGAACTCTTCCTTTAGGGACTGTTTAAATTAATATGTATCACTGATGGACAGAATATGCTGAGGTACATAATTCCAGTGATTGGCAATGACATGTGAGTATAAGGAGACACCGTGAGAGTTTTGGGTTTTGTTAACCTTCAACAATACTTTATCAGCAGACCTAAGAGATTTTAGGTTAGTGCAGGGTTGGACAAGATCAGATAGTGCTGTGCAGTGGTCAGTTGTGTATAAGACTGTATGGGCAGTTAGTAGCTGAGTCAGAGTAAGTAGGTGAGGGAGCTCTAACCAGTTCAGCTGGAGAAAGGCAGTGCAATGGTGAGATCTTTGAGACTGATTAGTGACAATTTTTTTTTTTTTTTTTTTTTTTATAACAAGATTCAAGGCTACTCAGTTCAGATTTGTGAAGACTGGTAAATATCTGTGAACAGTAAAGCAAGGGAAGATAAGAGATGGGTTCTGGCTCTTGCGAGTCTAGCATGGTCAGTAAGATACAATTTAGCCCTAAAGAGAGAACCCAGTTTGACATGAACCTTTTTAACTGTTAGTGCAAGATGTTTGTCAGACTTAAGTCCACTATCAACTGTGACACCAGGAAGTTTTGTATGTTCAACAAGTTCTATTTTTGTGCCATCGGAGGAAGAAATAGCGATAGGTGGTTGGTTGGTTGTTGTTGAGGTAATATAGAAGACAACAGGCTTGGTTTTATTGGGGTTAAGTATAAGTTGATGGGCTGTTAAGTAGTTTTCAATATTGTGGAGGGCTGCCTGAGTTTTTTCTTGGAGTTCCTTGATGGAGGAGGCAGAGCAGATTAGGGAAACATCATCAGCATATTGTATGATTGAGGCTGGATTTGTTGAGGAGTTTAGGTTATTGACAAAAATTGTGAATAAAAGTGGGCCAAGGATAGATCCTTGTGGGACTCTTACACATACAGCGGGATAGGAGGAGAGTTTATTGTGCCACAAAGTGGTTTGTTTCCTATCTGACAGGTAGCTATGAAACTAGCATAGGGCTTCAGAACTGCAGTGGTGGAAAGTCAATTTATTGAGAAGTATTTGATGAGATACCGTGTCAAGTGCTTTTGGCATATCTAGGAAGGTATCAGAGATTAGTTGTTTTTTGCTTTTGAGTTGATTTATGGTATTAGTAAAGATAATTAGAGCTGTATCAGTGCTATGCCTAGGTCAAAAGCCATGCTGTGTATTAGATAGATTATGTGACAGAAAGTGGTCTAAGATCTGTTTATGTATACATTTTTCAAAGATTTTGGCAAGTGGTGACAAAATGGCTATAGGTCTGTAGTTGGATACATCAGTAGAGGGACTGCCTTTATGTAAGGGTATGATATTTTCCAGAGGAGTGGTACGTACTGTTCAGAGATAGAATGGTTAATGAGAATAGATATAGGGTAAGTGATGGAAGTAGCAGCTAGTTGTAGAGAGTCACCAGGCAGCTGGTCTGCAGCTAGTGTTACTGATTGTTACTGTTTCCTGTGTTTATGTGTGCATTTCACTGTATTTTTAAATTACTCTTCCTCTCACTGTTACTGCCGTAAGATTGTTTTCGAATTGTCTTCAGCAAGAGATTTCCAGCTAAATGTTTAATTGGTTTGTGGTAGCATTGTACCTGTGTGTCTCTTCAACTATGTTTTTACATTATGAGGACCAAGTTTATTTACCTTATGGCAGGAGGTATTTGCCTGGTCAATTTGAGTTAGGCAATATACAAAAGGACTCATAATGCAGTCATTTTATTGGCCAGAGGGCTTATTAGTTAGTTTTCTGTTTTTTCTCCATACTGCTGTAAATTTTGCAGGTTTGCATAGGTTAGCAGTGTCCTGAACAGTAGCTAACACCTAGAAAGCTAATTTTCCATGTAGAATGGTCCATAAACTGTACCCTGTAAAGCAGCAACATAGCACAAATACCAGCAAATCACACACACACACACACACACACACACACACACACACACACACACACACACACACACACACACACACACACTCAAATTATTATGCCACAGGTACTAGTACAATTCCATCATAGCCCATGTAGGTATAAATTACCTGAGATGTCCCCTCCTGCACTATATGGGGGAGAAATTATGGAACTTTTAGACTAAGTGTCACAGACTGATATGACCTAGCACTAAGCAGCATCTTACCATCACCAAGGTAGATGCCATAATATGAGCCAACATGACTGATTTCAACAACAGTCTGTCTTTCTGGTGTCATTCTAATGGGATCCAAGCTTGGGAGGACATGGTTAACAGACCACGCTGCTTTAGCAAGGATGGTCTGCACCTGTCCCCTCCAGGCTTTTAAATACTGCCCAACACTTTATCCACCCCATAGTGCCTTTCTTGGGCAATGCTAAATTGACAAACCTACTGAAATAGCAAAATCAATGCAACTGAACCTCAAGGTGTTATTGCTCAAAGTCAGGAGTCTAAATATAAAAAACTACTCTCCCTCCAAGCTCTCCTCACACTCAAGAATACAGACATCAGTCCAGTTGCAAGATGTGGTTTAAAGTGGCAGAAAGTACCCCAGCAGTGCAAGGTTTCGGTGTTTTCTACACTTTTAGAACAGGAACTGGACAGACAAGGGATAAAGGTGAAGGTGTCTCAATACACATCAATAAGAAGCATACCACCAGGGTGGTCAGACAGGATGATGTGCTGGAGTTCTTCCACGTACAGATCACCATAGACAAAATCCCATACCATATCCTAGTTATCTATAGGTCTCCAGCCATGACCCAAGAAGTACACAATACATACTTGAACCTACTTACCATCCAACATAACGCCCTAGTCATGGGAGATTTCAACTACCCATCTATAGACGGGATATCTTACACATCTTCAAATCTACAGGTACAGAGATTCCTGGACTTTGTAAATTTATCATTTATTTATTTAATTTAACATTTGTTTTCTGGGAAAGTCTGACTTCAAAAGAAGACAATTTTCAGCGGAGGCCCGAGGAGAAACGCTCCAGATGCATGTCTTTGTGATGTGGAAGGAAACCAGAGCACCTGGAGGAAACCCACACGAATGCAGGAAGGACATGCAGACTCCACACAGAAGGCACCCTGGCCGAGAATTGAACTGGAGAACCTCTTGCTGTGAGGTGACAATGCTACCACTGCACCACTACACCATCTGACAAATAAATAAATAAATACATATAAACACCCTTGACCAAACAGCAAATACACCCACTACAGGCTCCAGCTTACTGGACCTCATGCTCACAAATATGGGTGAACACTGCACTCCCCCAATGCCTCGTCCTTCATGGTCAGGTTGGACCATTAAGCTGTCTCCTTTAAAACCAAAATGAACTCCATAATCCCATTAAGACCTGTAACAATTAAGAACTATTTCAAGGCAAATTCCCTTTTATTAAGTGATGGTTTGTCAAAATTCAGTGCTCCTCCAAACCCTGAGAACACAGCAGCTTATGCTAAATTGCTCGAAGAAACTCTGTACATCCATGTCAATGACTGCAGAGAGGCTGCTCTACCTATTAGAAGTAAGCCCAGGACTATCTCCAGAAACAAATCACCCTGATGGCATCCCAAATTAAACAGGATATATGACAAAAAGAAAAAAAAAAATTATGACAAAAATTAGGAAGGGTAATTCCCATAAAGATAAAAACTTTTTCCTCAAACTAAATAGGCAACTAAGAGGGCAATTTATATCAAGGAAAGCCAGCTTTAAGGTTAAGGTGGCATCCCAGGTGAAGGATATACCATAAGGCCTTCTTCAGCTAGGTAAGAAACCCAAAGGACAGCACGCAGCAATGTGCTGAACTGGTGGTTAATGGTGCCATATTCACTGATCCTGGTGATATAGTGAACCTGTTGGCAAATTCAATTCCAATTTTACCCCCCACACCCCCAAACATCCCCCAAATCCCCCCCCCCCGCAAACATAGCCGCCCCAACAATAACTAGGGATCATGTACTGGCTGTGCATTCTAAAGCCAAGAACATGGCCTTAGTGGGCCTTGATAACATCCCAGGATACCTCCAGAACAGTATAAAATATGATTTATCAGGAACCCTGGAGTAATTTTGTAACTACATTTTAACTATCGTCTTAAAGCAAACATTGTACCACATGAATGGAGGACTGTGATGGTCATCCCCTTTCATAAGACCCTGAAAACTACCAACTTAGTTGCCTGACTAGTCTTATTTGCAAAGCCATGTAAAGCATTATCATGGAAATTATCAGCAAGGACATAGGAGACTTACAGACACTGGTTTGTCAAAGGAAGGTCATACTTACTGAATTTGGTGGACATCTTTGAGAAGGTCACTAAGGCAATGGGTGAGAAGAAACTGGTGCCTACCTAGTTATATCTAAAGCATTTGATACAATACCGCACTTGTCAACATACTTAGGGAACTAGGTACAAACCCCTTTATTACACACTGATTAGCTAGCTGGCTCACTGATAGGACCCAGGATGTTAGAATCAGTGAGACCACCTCCATAAAGTGGCCAGTCACCAGTGCAGACCATCGGGGCTCTGTGCTAGGCCTACTCCTTTTTGACATCTACTTCTTGGATGTCAAAGCCAATATCAAAGGCCTCTAACTAACCAAGCTTGCAGATAGTTGAAACTGAGAGCAGTCAGTCATTGAATCCCCCCAAGATGAGAAAACCCTTCTGGAATGTCTAACACAGACAAATGTTTAGTGCCAAAGTCATGGTTTAAAACTCAGTACCAAGAAATGCGTTATAGTACCTTTGTGAAAGTTGGCCATCCTGGGTAACTATGTCATTAATAAAACACCCCCTAAAAATTGATTCACTAGTGAGGGATCTGGGAATTCATGCAGATAGTAACCTAGCCTTCAACCAACATATGTGTGAGGTAGTAAGAAAATCCGTATGTGTTGCTGAACTTATAAGCATGGACATGGTATCTAGGTACAGACAGGTCATCATACCACTGTACTCAGCCCTCATCAGACCCATCATATTTTATAGTGCCTCCTTTGGTATGTACCTGACCAGATACATGCAGCAAGTGAATCATCCACTAAGATTCCACACAAAAAGAATACAGGGAGTAAACACAATATCCTATGCTGATCCCCTCAAAGCTCTGTCTCTTTATTCGGTAACATACAGACTTCTGAGATGTGATCTTTGCCTTGCATACCAAGACATCGTTGAACTCTTTATGAACTTTTTCACATCAACAAAACAAACATCATCAGAACTACTAGATTTAAAGACCTACATTTTGCTTGCAACATAAATAGGGCATGCTGGGTAGACAGAAAAGTTTCTCAGCAGATTTCCATTCTCTGGAACTGGCTCTGCATTCATGTGAAGTTGAGTTCCTTCGTATTTGTATTTAAGTCCAACTTGGGCCAATGGAAGAGCAATCAGAAATTCACCCCTAGTCTGTTGTCTATGTCCCTATTGGACAGGGGCAGTCAGTAAACCACTCCCTAATATACTGTAAGTCAATTTTTTGGGGTCACATATGGGTTGCACAGCTAGGCTTACAAGGTCCCTAGTGGTTATTAGCCTAGTATACACCTATGAACCTATGAAACCTATGTCATAATTTCCCAAGAGAAATTCCTTACCAATTTCTTCCCTGTACCAGGTAAATTGATATATGCTGTCTTAAATACATCCTCAACTGTAGTGACCAATTTCATTGTCTCTAAGCTTATGCCATTTTTGGTAATGCACAGCGGTAAATTATAAGTGCTCTTTGGTTTTATGTAGTAATGAGTTTTTGCATAATATAATTTGACTTCACTCTCAACTTTCCGAAACACTCCAACATCACAATTCAATCCAGCATCTAAGTATTCCCTTTACATGAATCAATGAGTTCATTGTCATAATATCATGTTTCAGAATCCTAGCTTTCAAATCCTCTGTACAAATCAGGATCTCACATTGTTTTCCATATGTTTCTGTCAGGGACTTTGTATTTATCCTGATCACATGTTTCAGGCAGCAGCTATTTGTCTGCTGTAAAACTGCTTTGCCATTGAATTTTCTGAAATGGCTGGTATAAGGAGACGAATCACTCTCTATCTAAATTAAGGAATCCAAAAATGAATTTGGTATTGGTTAATTCATACTACATAATGAAAGACTAAGTGGATATGTCTAATTTAAGACAAAAAGAATCTCAGTTTTTCAAATTACACTTCCAAATGTCAAAAACATAGTAAAGATGTACACAAGTCAATGCTGATGTAATGATTATTAACACTACATTTACAAATGAATGACCACTCACCATACCAGCATAAATTAAGGCTACTTAGATTCCATTGCTCTACCGTGAATGTTGTGGCAAGATCTATTATGGAATAAGATGTTTTTCATCAAAAAAGACTTCACATACTCTAACAAATCTTGTTTTCATGTGGATCATGCAATCTGACCTCAATCAACATGTCACTGCTGACTCACCATACTATAATTGCTGGAAGTATATAAATTCCCAATGTTCAAGGCTGTCAAAAAATAATGTAAGTCTGTTTTTCTGCTGGATGTTTAAAAATTTTTGTGGAATCTTTAATTCTAACCTAAAAATCATAAAATATGAGTAAATAAAATATGTGGATGTCTGGTTTGTGAGAGGGATTTATCTATTGTGCCCATAGAGTTGGAATGGTATTCAGTAAAACTATGTAGCAAAGCCATGTTTGATTCATAATGAATAAACAATTGAGGTAGGAGTCTTACCTTATTGAGTATCCCTAGTACTCTGTGGACAGAGAATGTACAGAAATATCCGGCCCCCCACCATAAATGGTAAAGGACTCATAAATACTTGCACAGGCTTTTCCCAAAGGGATTGCGTACAAGAAAAGTTCAGATTGCCTAGGAATAGTGTAGTACTACTGGATGCAGTGAAGCTCCTTTCTTACTAATGTAGTGCTGAGCTTACAAAGATAAGCAATGATATCAACCTGGAATTTGAAAAAAAAAACACTCTTTTGTATGGTAGTAAAACCCTACATACAATGGAGTTTCATGAGGTGTAGGCAACCTGTTACCATGACAATTTCCCTGTCCATACACAGTGATGCTGCAGAGGTTCTGTCAGTGATATCTCACAGCCCAAGTCCTCTTTTGACCATATTATACCATTGACCATAGTTCCTTCATCATATCTTGTGAGTCTACCAGCTTCTCAGATCACTACGTGATATGACATTGGACCCCAGTGAGTAAATGCACAGTAGTGATGTACTGGCTACACCATTGTGTACTATGTGCACCTGCGGGTAGTTCAAAGGAAAAGGCAGCAATCTGCACACTGTCTTCATTACCACATAGTGATGACAGACAGTATACTAAACAGAGTTCACTTATGCATCTAGACCCTAAGGTTACAGATTCCTGGAAAACTAGTCTGTACTGTAAAATTATGAAACTTAATTCAGAGCTTTTGGCTTTGCCACTCATTTTGAAACTAGTTCCCAATGCCGAAGACATGAGATGTAAACTGAGTATCCTAATCAAACTGTACAGTCAGTTTTAATGTATCAAAAAAGCCAGACCCCACATTTTCCATTTCTTGTATTTCATTTCATTCCTGAGTGGTGTTTACCTTTGACATTCATGATCTTGTCAGCAAAGGCAATTCATAAGGGCACCAGCAATAATCTGCTTACCATTGCAGAGGACATCAAGGGCAGATGAAAAGAGCACTTAAGAAAGATTAGGAATGAAGGAAACCCCTTAGGAGCTGCATTGCTATATGCACAGCTTAAGATGAAAGAGGAAGGACACCCCCACACTAAAAGAGGTACAAATGAAGTAAGGAAAATGGTCAGGGACAGCAGCTGGATCAGATAAAGTCACAGTGGATCTAATCCAAGCAACAAGATCCAGAAGGTTTAGGATGTTTGCACAGACGACTTTACATAGATATTTTATACCCCTAGCAGAATTCAAAGATATTTTACTCATATAGATGACAAATGCTAGAGGTGTAATGGGAAAGACAGATGCAATTAGGAACGTGTTCTAGTAGTGAAACAAGTAGCCAGATTTAAAAAAATTCCTGTCCAAGTATTTTGTCAGAAATGTCGGGGTGCAAATCATTGTAACTAGTGAAATGATTCTTTTGAGCTGAGAGTTAGGCTATGAACTGTCTAGACATAGTAAGGCATCAGTAAGTTAAATGTTACTGTCTGCCAAAAACATAACTAGAAGAAAATGAAAATCTAAACCAACTGTAACTGAATTACTGAATATTATAAAGGAGATACAAAAACAGGATGTAGGATCCTTAGAATAAGGAAAGAGCAACTAACAAAGAAGTAAATGGAATCTTTGGGAATAATAAATGCAGAATAATGCTGCGGACGAGAAATGAAGTTTAAGGGAAGGAAGGAATTGAATAATTTATGTAAAGTTGGAGTGAATGAATGTTACAAAGTTAACATGTACAGTGCATGAATAAAGGTTACCATAGTCTATTTCCTTTTATATTAATGTGTATGCAGCTGTTTCATTTTACTATAGTTTACTTTCTTTTATATTAATATATGTGCAACTATTTTCATTGTGATTTAATAAAAACATTTATAAAAAGGGAGAGATTACTTGTACGGCTACTTAACACAGTATGGATTAACAGACATATCCCAAACGAAGGGAGAATAAACTTTCTTGTTGCAGTGTGCTCAAAAACAAAGTGAAAATTCGCAACTGCAATCAAACTCTGGAAAGTGTTGGAGAAGATGATATATAAATGGGTACAAAGAAAAGTAGAAAGTAAGATGCCTGGTGTGCAGTTTGGATTCAGATCAGGATACAGATCTTTGCAGTAAGACAGATAGTGGAAAAGAAGCTAGAGTTGAGGAAAGTGTACAAATGGGAATTCTTATCTATGAAAAAAGTGTTTGACAAAATCCCAAAAAAACTGATTTGAGCAGTCGTGTGATGAGATGAAATCCCAGAAACATTAGTAGAATTAGTGCAGGCTATAAACAGGGATCTCATGACATAAGTATGAACAGTGTTTGGACTTCCTAAGAGTTTCCCAACTGGAATGAGTGTGCATTAGGGTTCTTGTCTGAGCCCAGAAGACATAATCAGTAAAGCTGCTGCCTGCAGACAAACTAGCTCTACAATCAAGCTGAAAACAGGAACTTCAGTGAATGGTAGGGACTGGCATGCAAAACTAAAGGCATATTGAAGGAAGCTGAGTGCAGACAAAACCGTGGTCTGAGCAGAAAAGCAGAAACCGAATAATGACAGAGAAGGGAATAATAGGAGAACCGGGATAACAAAGGAGGTCAAAGCCAGAATCAGACGTGTTACAGCTAACTAGTACAAGTGCTGGTATTAGTGTATGACAGACAATAATGTATGACTGAAGAATGAGAAAAGAATAGAAAACTAAGGTGTGTGTGTGTGTGTGTGCGTGTGTGTGTGTGTGTGTGTGTGTGTGTGTGTGTGTGTGTGTGTGTGTGTGTGTGTGTGTGTGTGTGTGCACATGTGTGCGTGTGTGTGTGTGTGTGTGTGTGTGTGTGTGTGTGTGTGTGTGTGTGTGTGTGTGTGTGTGTGTGTGTGTGTGTGTGTGTGTGTGTGTGTGTGTGTGTGTATGTGTGTGTGTGAGTGTGTGTGTGTTTAAAATATTGATTTGACTATTGTTTCTGTGGGGCATAAAATCCTGAACACTAGAGGTAGACTAGATCAGGAAGCTTGAGATGATGAAGATCATGTGCCTGAGCTGGGTATTAGGATGTGCACTATGGGACAGGCAAAGAAATGAAGACATTAGATATGGAGTCAGAGTAGCCCCAACCGTAAAAAATATAAAAGAGAATAAATTATAGTAGTTTAGTTGCTGCACAGTCACAATCAAGGACAGGAAGAGTGCAAGAGGTGATGAGGCTGTATAGCAAAAAGATGGAGAGATTCCATGAGGGATAACGTGTGACAGTCAGGCATGACTGTCAGATAATGCAGGAGAGTAGCTCTTAATCAAGAAAGGTGGTGACAGCTGATGCAGACCCTTGTTCCCATGTAAACTGGGGAAAAAACGGGATGCTGTTACTTATAAGTTTCTTCAGAATAGAGCTTTAGGTAATTTGTGTAGCTTTTTGAGAACGGACTGTGACATTCATAAGTTCATAGGTGATTACTAGGATAACAACCCCAGGAGGTCTTTTTCAGCCTAATCATGCTTTCCAAATGCATTTGACAAGTTTTGATACCATAATGTTATTTAATGGGTAAATCAGAACATGAACAAGGGTAGTCAAGCATTTATAGGTTGCCTCTATCTACTAGAGACATAAGTGCCAGGCTAGTGGTAAATTTCTGATTCCCCATTCACTGGTCCAAGTTACACTTGAATTAGGTAAGGGAAGAACTCTGCTTCACTTGTATAAGAAGACTGTTACCAAGAACAGGTAGTCTTTGACACACAAACATGTCTCTCCAATGTGTCCTAGTTGTGTTGCAGATGAGGTTTAGGTCCCTATATCAGGAAATTCTGATGGTATATTTTTGCAGATGTGCAATAGTTCCATCAGAGTGGAATTAGACAAAGCTTTGTAAACCAGGCATAGATCACCTGTCAGCAATCTGTAGGAAATGGTGTACAGGGATACAGCTTTGAGGCGATCCATGTAGAATATGTTGTTTAAGAAGTATTCTTTTTGTGAAGAACCTCTCTCTACAGATGCTCATAGGTTCATAGGTTCATAGGATGATACTAGGCTAATGACCTGGAGGCCCATATAAGCCTAGCCAAGAATTTCGCTCATGTTCCATCAAAGTCAGCACTTGTTTCCACTGTCCAGCAGGGACACAGGTGGGACCTCAGGGGTGTCTTTTCTGTTTCCCATCCATTCATCCAGGTTTCTCTTAAAGAGGGTTAGAGAGGTACTATTCTCGACGTAGAGAGGGAGTCTATTCCATAGAGGGGAGTATTTGGGACACAAATCTATCTTGCCAACAAGTTCTATTAATGTCACAGACCAGGTTAAGGCCTTGTGTGGAGGTTGAGTGAGTGGAGTTTGACTTACAGATATGCTGCAACTCCATCAAGGCTGGGTCTGAGATGGCCTTGTATGCCAGACACAGGTCACCTCTCAGCAGTCTGTTCGAGACTGAGTAGAGTGACAGGGATTTTAGCCCCTCTGTATAGGATAGATGTTTGAGACCCCATATTTTCCTGGTCAGGAACCTCTGTGGTCTCTCCAGCTGCTGCATGTGCTTGGCAAGGTACTTGCCAAAGGAGCATTGTACTCAATAATGAGTCTGATAAGGGAGGTGTACAGGATTGTTATGACCTCCTTGTTCCTGGATGAAATGCCATTATTTATGAGATGGCTATGTAGAAAACCTTCTGTACAACAGAGGCAACACGGTGGTTAAAAGTCCGGTTGCTATCAACCTGGGTGCCCAAGTCCTTCACGACTGATTGCATGCTTAGTACATTGTTATCAATGTGATAATTAGTGGGGATGCCATTTTCCCCAAAGGGAATAATGATGCATTTCTTGGCATTCAGTTTAAGGCCAAGCTCCTTGCACCAATCATTAGTTTGGGTAAGACCCTCCTGGAGGATGTTCACATCACTAGGGGAATTTAAGACAGCACCCAGCTTGCAGTCGTCTGCAAACCTGGTCAGCCACAGACCACTGATTTTGGCTTGCACCTCAGAAAAGTATATCTCAAACAGTAGATACCCAAGACCGATCCTTGGGGTACACCGCTCATTATGGGTCTACTACTAGAGGTGGCTTCTCCTATTTTGACTGAGTGGGCTCTATTACTGAGCCAGTTAGTTACCCATCTGATAACATATGGGATGATGCCTAGCTGGGAGAGTTTATCTATTATGCCCAAGTGGGGAATAGTGTCGAAGGCTTTGGCTAGGTCAAGGTAGGCGGTATGCACCATCTTCCTCTCATTCATGGCTTTGGTGACTGTTTTGAAGAAGCTGACCAAGCTTAATAGGCACGATCTCCCTTTGACAAAACCAAACTGTGTGGGTTCAGGCATTTGGAGGTTGCCAATGTCCTTGATTTTAAGGTCCATGACAATGCATTCTATGGCCTTGCAGATCAAGCTAGTTAGGCTGATAGGTCTATAATTGCCTGGGTCAGTGGATGCTCCACCTTTCTGTCGAAGGATGACAGTGGCTTAGTCAAACAGTCCACTTGTGCTGTGCTGATGAGGCCATAAGAATGTAGAAACATGCATGTCCACAGCTAGTGTGGTTTGACTTTATTGGCCTGAATTTGTCCATGAAATGACTTAAAAAGAAAAAGTCAAGGGCATTCCAAATCCCCATATAGCTGAAACACCTGATGTTCATAAGGGTCATTTGCAGATATCCCATGTGCCTCTAATACAAGAGGTTTGAGGGGTCACTGAGTGGAAATTCTAGCTTGACAAGAATTATCTCTTACTTTTTACTGATTGTTTTTTCTGTGTGACCTTTTCACTCATTGTTTTAGTTTATTTTTCAGAAAAGGAAAATACTACCTAAGAAATTTAATTTGCCAAATATCCATGAGTGCAAAATATATATATTCTTTTTAAATGATAATTTAAACACATTCCATTTTTGAAATATGCCTTTGATGTCCTTACACAGTGAATCTCATTCTTGTTGCAAGATGACTTCATCTTTAAATTTTATTCCAAATATAGTTACTCCTTGCTGTGAGAATGGTATACCTATAAAACTTGACAATGGACCAAAATCATTGCATTTATCTAGATTTAAAAAGCCCTACTTAACTACATTTCTGATTAATATCCAAATATGTTCTGTGAAATCAAAATGTAGAATTAGCAAAAAGGCACAAGTTGTCTACATAAGAAAAGAACTTAAAAAGAAAAAGTCAAGGGCATTCCGAATCCCCATATAGCTGAAACACCTGATGTTCTTGTTGAGAACTGCTGATTGAAGGCTCAGTGTCTTTTATTCTAAAAGTGTATTAGTTCTGGTTTAAGCACTTGGGCTTCAGGCCAGTTATTTTACATTAAGAAGGTTCGTAGTCTGCACTCTTGTGGGAGGAGAGGCTGGACTCTGCCCTTCTGAGCTGGGAATTTCTGGTTAAAAGCTTATAGTGCCTGCATATTTGAACAGTTTCTTACTGAAATTGGTGCATCTTGTTTGCTGTAGCATAGACTAGATCCAGGCCTGCTGAATCTAGCTTTGTTTGTATAACTTGAGCACTAATCCAGGCCTTCTTAAAAGTATTAAATTGTATTTATTACTGCTTGGTAGTAACCTGATTAAAGTGTAGCTATCATTCTAAGCCTTTTGGTTTAAACACTTGGGCTTCAGACCAGCTATTTTACATTAAGAAGGTTTGTGGTCTGCACTGTTGTGGCAGGACAGGTAGCTTACATCCTTCTAAGTTGGGAACTGCTGATTGAAGGCTCAGTGTCTGTTATTCTAAAAGTGTATTAGTTCTGGTTTAAGCACTTGGGCTTCAGGCCAGTTATTTTACATTAAGAAGGTTCGTGGTCTGCACTATTGTGGGAGGAGAGGCTGGAATCTGCCCTTCTGAGCTGGGAATTTCTGGTTAAAAGCTTATAGTGCCTGCATATTTGAACTGTTTCTTACTGAAACTGGCGTGCCTTGTTTGCTGTAGCATAGACTAGATCCAGGCCTGCTGAATCTAGCTTTGTTTGTATAACTTGAGCACTAATCCAGGCCTTCTTTTTAGAGACGGTTCCCCTGCACCCCAGTGGCAGGAGTGTGCAGTTAGAACTTGTCTGATTGAAGACTACAGCAACAGGGCTTAGTTCTGAGATTTGTTTACTGGTTAATTGGGTAATTTGTTTAAAAGCCGTTTCTGATTGCTTGTAGTCATCTAAAGCTGTTTTAAGTGTATTGTTTACTGTTTGTAGTTGTTTAAAGCTGTTTTAAGTTTATTTTTTACTGTTTTTGCCTTATCTTTAAAAAAAAGAAATCCTCGTTTCCCATCTTTCTAAGCTAGTATAGCCCAGTTTTCAGGCTAGTGTTGAATTCAGGGCTGTGTTACAAGTTTCTGAGTTGCCCATACCTTACTTGGATAGAGGGAGGTTTCTCTGTTCACCTGTGAGAGAGGGAGCTTTGAACAGCCATCTGTCCATGGAGGAGTGATTCCAGCCCAGAAGTTAGTAGTTTATAGGCCATTTTGGGCTAATTTCTATCTCTTTCATTTCCCTGCTGTAAAATCTGCATTTGCACAGTTTTGCACGTCCGGGCAGCCCCAGTTAGCTAGGGCTAAATTTATCCCAGCTCCACCAAGTCTCCTCTTCAGTTTTTCCCTTGAAAGTAGTCTAACTCTCAGCCTAAGCACTTAAAAAGCATCCTACAGTCCAGCACTTGCTCAGACCTAATAGCAAGCACTAATATACCCCGACACTTGATTGCCCAGCAGGGCAAGGCTCATTATTCACCCTTCACCAACCAAGTGACTAAGCAGCTCACCCTACTATTCAGGCATGACCAAAGGGCAATTTCAGGTTTACTCTCCAGTCCAGCTGGTGAACCTGGGTATCCTGAGGCAATGTTACAACTGCCTCATGTACAAAGACAACCCTTTCCTCCTACCACAAAACATTAACATATGCGAGAGATGCAATTATATAGCTAAATTGGAGGCTAAGCTCTCTCCAACCAAGACTGGAACAGGCAGTCATGAGGAGAAGGTTAACACTTGCACCACACCTCCAGCCTCACATAGACATACTAAACCAGCACTGGCAAAAAATACACATAAATACACAAAATCATATTCGGAGGCTCTAAATAAAAACCTGCAAAAGCATCACAGACCTCCAAAGCAGACACCCAAAAAACCTGCACCTCCTGTCACAAACCAGACAACACATAAAACACAAAATCAGTGTGCTGCACAATCACATCCCTTAAGGTGAAATAACATACCTAACACACTAGTAATATGCGAATCTATAGTCAGGCACACTGATGTCCCACTCACTAGGCTGGACAAGGAGAAGGTTACTGTTAGCTGCCTGTCGGGAGCCAGAATCCACCACATAACACAAGCACTCTGGTCACTCCAGAACAAGTACAAATATGACTCTGTCATTGTTCATGTTGGTGGGAATGACCTGAGACGTACCTCTCTGGACTACATGAAAAGAGACATGGAAGAGCTCTCTGATCATATAGCCCAGGCAGGTATGACCCTGAACCTGAGTAGCATCCTGCCCTCACCAAGAATGATACCACAGTATAAAGAAGAAATTATCAATTTCAATAATTGGCTAAGCTTCTGGTGTCAGTCAAAGGCGATCCAGTGTCTGTCAGCCTGGGACGACATGCTCTACAGGCCTTGTTGCTTCACAAGAGACGGCTTGCACCTGTCACCCCTAGGCTTTCAAATACTGGCCAAGGCTCTTGCTGCCCCCATAGTGCTTTTTTTAGGCAAGGCTCAAAAGTCAAACCCACCTCCGTAAACAGCACAAATAAAAAAAATGAGGGTTTTGCTACTCAACGCCAGGAGTTTACATCTCAAAATGCACACGCTCAAAGCACTCCTCAGTATGGAGAACATCGACATTTGTGCAGTAACTGAAACCTGGTTCAAGGCTCCACAGAGCACCCCAGCATTGCCAGGCTACAACTCATACCACACATTTTGGCCACAGAACATGGACTGAAACACAAAAGGAGGGGGTGTATCCATATTCATCAAGGATACCTACACTTCCAGGTTAGTGGTGCAGCATTTTACCTCCGAGATCATCCATGTGCAACTAACATCAAGCAAATCTGCAATGCAAATTGTGGCCTGCTAGAGATCACCCTCCATGACCCAGGACCACCACTCCGCCTTTCTGGAGACACTGGAAAATATGAAGGTCCTACCGAACACCCTGATATTGGGCTATTTCAATTAACCTACCATTCACTGGGAAAACTACTCAAGTACAAACTCCTAGGTCCAGCGCTTCATGGAATTTATCAACTCAAATGCCCTGGATCAGCTGGTAAACTCCCCTACCAGAGGTGAAAACATATTGGACCTGGTCATCACCACCATGGGTGACAGGTGTTCCACACCAGAGGTCAACCCGACACTGGTTAGATCAGACCATAAACTAATCACTCTGGATGTCCACACCACACCACCACCTCCAACCAAAGAAATCACAGTGAAAAACTTTTCTATAGCAAACTTCACCTTACTTAAGACAGAGGTGGTACGTTTCACAGCCCCCACGCTAAAGGATAATAGTGTCCAAGATACAGGAACCTTTACAAAAGCACTCTATGAGCAACTACAAGGATCCATGGATCGTGCCATCCCTAGCAAAACCAAGACTCACTCCCCTAAGAGAAGGAAACCAGTCTGGTGGACCCCTGCCATAAACAGGATATACAATAGAAGGAGGAAACTAGTTCAGAAAAAAAGCAAATCTCAAGAAGGAAAGACATCCCTGATCAGTATCAGTAAGAAACTAAGGTCCCTCATAAAATCCTCCAAGGCTAACTTCGAAAGAAAAATAGCCAAGGATTCGAAAGATAACCACAAAGCCTCCTTTAGCTATGTCAAGAATAAAGTGGCAACTCACAGATATGCTCTGAGCTACTGCAAAATAGCACAAAATATACTGAACCCACTGATATTGCCAACATCCTGGCAGATAGATTCAGTGCAAACTTCACCCCCCTCTCACCCCCATAAGGTCCCACAACAATACCGGAAAAGTGTAGTGTCCCGGAAATCACAGAAGCACAGGTGAAAACAGACCTTTCAAAAGCCAAAAACATAGCATCAGTGGGACCAGATGTTGTCCTAGGCTGCATTTTGCATGAACTACAGAACGAACTAACACCCCACCTAAACACACTGTTCAACCTCAGCCTCTCCACAGGCTATGTGCCCATAGAATGGCGCACAGCAGCGGTTATTCTGCTCCACAAAGGAGGGGCCACAACTGACCCTGATAACTATTGACCCATAAGCCTGACTAGCCTGGTCTGCAAGGCTATGGAGCGCATCATCATGGAATTCATTAACAAAGACATTGGGAACCTCCAAACACTTGATCTGACCCAGTTCGACTTTGTTAAGGGCAGATCATGCCTACTAAACCTTGTTGACTTCTTCAAGACAGCCACCAAGGCCATAGATGAGGGGAAGGTAGTTCACACAGCCTACCTTGACCTCGCCAAGGCTTTTGGCACCATTCCCCACTCAGGAATTATAGAAAAACTCACCAGCCTGAACATAAACCCCTACATCACGAGATGGGTTGCCAACTGGCTTACAGACAGAACTCACACGGTACGAATAGCGGGCTCCAGGTCCGACTCCAAACCAGTCACAAGTGGTGCCCCACAAGGTTCAGTCCTGGGACCCCTACTGTTTAGCATATACTTCTCAGAAGTACAGGCAAACACAAGAGGACTATGGCTAACCAAGTTCGCTGATGACTGCAAACTGGGAGCCATAATTGAATCTCCAGCTGACACGGACATTCTGCAAAAGGGCCTTACTGAGACGGACACCTGGTGTCAAAGTCATGGTCCCAAGCTAAATGCCAAAAAATTCATAGTCATCCCATTTGGGAAAAACAAAACACCCATGAATTACCACATAGGTGGCAGCCCCATTAATACAGAAGAGGTAATAAGAGATCTGGGGACCCAGGTAGATACTAATCTCTCCTTTGACAATCATATTGCCAAAGTAGTTAGGAAATCCTTCCATGTAGCCCATCTAATTAATAAAGGGTTTGCATCTAGAAATAAAGAGGTTATAGTGCCCCTCTGCTCATCACTCATCAGACCATCATAGAGTGCGATGCCCCGTTTTGGATGTACCTCACAAGACACTTCCAACAGCTGGAAAGACCACAAAAGTACCTCACCAAGATGATTACTGGCCTCAAACATATGCCCTATGCAGCTTGACTGGAAAAACTCCAGCTGTACTCAGTGGCATATCGCTTACTCAGAGGTGATCTCTGCCTGACTTGCAAAACTATGTCCAACTCAGAATTGATGGACATGCTCCACCTAAAGAAATCCAAGTTACTGCGAGCCACTCGCTCTAGTGAGCTAAATCTCACCACACCAATAAAAAGAACATGCTGGAGGGATAGATTCCTGTCACAGAGACTCCCCATGCTTTGGAAAAAAATTCCTAACTACATTAGGCAGAGCCCCTCACTAACACTCTTCAAGAGAACCCTTGACGAGTGGATGGGTAACAGAAAATACACCCCTGGGATCACTTCATTGGCTCTTCTTGATAGAGGCTCAGTTAATTAATCAATGGGGCAGTGAAAGCTGACACACTCTGGCTAGGCTTATAAATGCCCTCGGGCAGATAGCCTAGTACCTACCTATGAACCTATGAACGTAAAAAATTCCTGATTATTTGGGATCCTGGCTATCACATACTGTATTTACTTGTAAGTTCTTCTGATATAACAGGCATATTTAAAGCAAATAACAAGCTACTTAAAAGACATCCCTGCTTTACTTCCTTTTTAATTATTCTATCCTTCCCAAACAACCCATTTACCAATGAATGAATCCAGGAATTGCTATAAGTACTATAAATGACATACAAAATAATAGGGCAAATGATAAAACTTTGGAATATATCCCATAATACACTATGAACAAAAGCATTATATGCTTTCTTGATATCACATGTTAATAATTGATTTATATCAGAAGATCGACTTTTCGGAAAGTCGAACTCCATATGGCTGAGATCATATGAATAACTTTTCAAAAAGTTGAACAGTACAAAAAAAATTGTTTTTTCGCAGGGGGAATCCACCAGCACCTCGCATACCCCATGCAAATTATATATACCTACTATGAGATAGCACTACACTGGGGGAAAGGCAAATTCTCGGATCCCTATTGTACTGCAATCTTAGTATAATCCATTCGACTTTTCTGAAAGTCGATCACATGATCTCGACCATATGAAGTTTGACTTTCTGAAAAGTCAGTCTTCTAATATAATCCTGTCAATATATATATATATATATATATATATATATATATATATATATATATATATATATGTGTGTGTGTGTGTGTGTGTGTGTGTGTGTGTGTGTGTGTGTGTGTGTTGTGTGTGAATTCTTTGACTCCTATATTATGTACAATTTTCCTGAATGGTATTAACAAGTGACTGATAGATTTTCCATTCACATCAAAATCTCTCTCATGTGGTTTATGATAGTACTGTGCTTATTTTACATTGTAACACATTACAAAACATGTTATAATCTGTGTTATTGAGTAATTGCTTTCCATTTACTAAAGTAATTATGCCCAATTTTTTATAAATAAATCTTATAACTCCTTGGCATATGGCTTTAACAAAAGATCTATTGTGTAATCATTCATTCAATACTTTTAGAAATATTTTAAGTTTAGAAATATCCTTTACTTCATAAAAGGTAAAAGGAAGGCCACCAGGGCCTGGAGAGGATAGACCAGGCCAAAGAAGCACTACGTTTTGAAGTTCTACTACCTTATGTATTTACTCAATACAGCATTATCCTCTGTAGAAAATGGTATAACAACCCATGTATGTACATTCCAAAAATATTTAGTTGTGCACACAATATCTTGATACATCACCTGCAGGTTTTAATAAAGAATGCATCAAATAGTTGTCTTTTATTTATTTATTTATTTTTACTAAAAAAGTTGAAATGTCTTTTCTTTTAAATTGTGAAATATGCGTAATTTACACAGTATAAATTCTACTCTTTCCTTATTTAACATAATCAACAACCTCTCAGCTTTTTACATGTTATAAAGGTACAACTCAAATAAAGCATTTTCATAAGATTTCCACTTAATGTGACAAATTCCTATTTTTTGTCTCTTTCAAGAAAGCATTTTTTACCTCACCACATGCAACGACTGGAATGCCCACAGAGATACCTTATGAAAAGTATACAAGGCCTAAACAACATGTCCTACATGGGCTGACTCAAATCCCTGTCACTGACTCACCATACTCAGTATCACAGACTGCTAAGAGGTGACCTGTGTCTAGTATACAAGGCATCCTCTGACCCATTACTGATGGATTTACTGTAAATCAGCAAGTTAAATGGCATCAGAAATACTTGGTGTAAGGATCTAAACCTCTTCTGCAACATAACCAGAATGGTTTGGAACGACAGGTATATTTCACAGAGGATACTGCTGTGGAACAGAATCCCCCTTCACATAAAACAAAGTTCATCCCTATCCATATTCAAGTGCACTTAGATCTATGGATGGGAAACAGAAAATGTTCCTCAGGACTGCCCATTGTACTACTAATGGACAGTGGCAGCTCTTAAATGCTTTATCCAGTACATAGATCCCCTCAACTTTTCTATGGTATGATCCATTTTTGTTCTCACTTGGGGTTAATATATAATTACATACCAAGGGATGGGTAAGGCCAGTCTATATCCAAATGCGATAGATAATTCTGAGCACAAAAAAGGAAACTGACTAGGCTTAAAATGGCCTGCAAGGCCAGCAAGCCTAGTTCTTACATATGAACAAAAATTAATTCTATATTTGACTTGATATGCAATTCACTATGAAATCCAAGAGTCATAAAACAAAATCATAGTAAGATGTTGGGCATAAAGTAACATCTTTATAGTGTCACTCAGCAGTATCAGATACCCATCCTGTCATTTGTTTATCCTTTCCCTTTATATATGCATGTTCTCACTAAAAGCAAAATGAAATATCAAGCCAAATGATCTATTGAAGTGGCATTCAGTGCTTTAATATACATAATCTGAAAGCAGGAAGAGTGTAAAAAGTAATCAATTTCAGTTTTAAAATTACATTCAACATAAATATGGCCCATAATCGGGCCTAATGTTAGAACACCACATGAAAGTATACCCTACAACAATTTAAAATCCTTATTCTTCCTGGATTTAGGTTTTCCTGAATTGCAATTAATATCTCCCAAATAAAATGCTGTTAATGCTGACTCCATGTAATCTTGTAATTTATGAAAGCACTCTTTTCCATGGGTACTAGCACTGGGTGTACATATACAAATTATATGTACTAAAGAAAGGTAGAAGTCACATATTCTGATATCCAGCAACTTAAAGCAAGATTTATACAACAGAACAATGCCACAATATGCATCCGAGCCAAAAGACCAAAACCAAAAATACTGTCACCCTCATGTATTCCTTCTGCTGCAATTTCCACCTAACAAGCTTTCAGATATTAATTAGGCATACGAAATCAGCTTTTATACCTCTACATCAATATGTTAACATTTAAACAGCAATTATACTTTCCTTTTTTGGCATTTTTATGTTTTGTGCATTTTCTTTTTCTCTTTCTAATATTTTCTCCTACTGTATTCAAATATCCTACCCTTTGTTATTGTAGGCTCCATTTCTTCAATTGTGACAGTACAACTGTTGGTGTCATCCTTATCCTCAGAATCTGTACTATGTTTAGTCATATTCACTTCTATATTACTGTGGTTCTCCTGTACAGGCATATCTGTAAAGTCAATAACATCCATCAGGTCTGAAACAGTGACCTCATCTTGAGATTGTATTCTCGGTTCCTGATAGTTCTATAATTTCAGAGCAATCTATCCTAAAATTTCCTAGCTGTTCACTTCTTATATAAAAAAATTGGTACTTACGTATTATCGCAACCACATTCTAAATATCTCGCAACTATTTTCTTAATCGGTCATAATTGTTGAAAGTATGGAGAAAGGAGTCATTCTCCTTTATGTGAGTAGTTTTGACCGATTAGTAAACTGGATATTTTTGTGTACTGTTATGCAGACTTCAGATGATCTGTGAAAGAAATGTACTGACTTGTTGGGATCTTCTGTTTACATCCTAGACTTAGTCTGTTGGCCCCCGGCAGTGGTATCCTGTCTTATATTGCTTAAGTGAGGGACAGGCATACTGGTAAAAGTATCATGTTTCTACACCTTGTTTTTCCACCTTTTTTATGGTTAAGGAACCGTCAATCTGTAAAACATTTTCGGAGAAGGGAATAGCGATTAGCAACAAAATGTCAGCTGCTGAAAGGAGTATGTTTTTTTGGTCCCACAGCATGTGTTTTCCGGATCCACTTCTTGCTAAAGCAGAAAAAAACACAGTTGTAATCATAGCATAGCTACTTATTTTTTTTAGTCAGGTCACTCTGGCATTGGGCTTAGGAGTAATCACTCCGTTTAACTTTTCACTGCTGTGTTCTGTTTGCACTGTCGGGTCCCCGTTTTTTAAAATAAAATCTGTCCTTGAATGATGTCAAGCTGGAACAGAAATATGGGGCTTACTACCACTCTTGGGTGATCACCCAATGTCACAAATAGCTGGTTAGTACGTTACCTAACCCCTGCCAATCCACAAAGAGTCGTTGGTCCATAACTGCAAGAATTAAGAGACATGTGGAATGTGGTTGGGATAATATGTAAGTACCAAAAAATTCTTAACAGTTTTAACAGTCTGATCTCTTTCTCCACAGTAGGAATATTTTTCCTCCCAGTAACTCAACAAGTGCACATTAGCCACAGAAAAATAAATAAATAATAAAAATAAACAGGATTCGGGCTGTCTTTTGTAAATGACGTAAGTGCTACAATTTTTAAAATATACCACAATAGGAATATGTACCAGTTTATTAACTTCATGTTGCAAGGTATCATAAACTTCTCAGTTACCATTTCATAAGTGTTTTTCATTAAGCAATTTATGAACATCATGAACTTGTTTACAATGTAATAAAAAAATAGATCAATATCAACAGTTCTAAATTGAATGAAAAGCCACTGTTTGGCAGCTAAATTACTCCTTGTAAAGATAAATGTGTTTCAAAGTGAGCATAACATTTTTAATTCACACTTAGGTTCATAGTCTCATAGGTAGTTTCACAGGTAAGTACTAATTCAACAGAACCCATGTATAGGATAAAGCATTTAGGAGCTGTCTCTATCCATTATAAATAAAGTAGGGAGTTCTGAGGGCCAAGCTGCTTTTGAATATCGACATGGAAGAGCTTTGTTTCTCTGTGAAATATGTATGTCCCTCCAAACCATTCTGTTGATGTCTCAGAAGAGGTTTAGCTGACCAGGTATTTCATATGCCATTTGACGTGCTGATGTGCAGTCTGTTCATCAGTATTGGGTCAGAGGATGCCTTGTATGCCAGACAAAAGTCACCTCTTAGCAGTCTGTAGGATACCAAGTGTAGTGACAGTGCTTTGAGATAGTCCACGTAGGACATATTGTTTAGGCTTTGTGTCCTTTTAATAAGATATCTCTGTAGGCATTTCAGTTGTTTCATATGTCTGGACAGATACATGATAAAGGGGGCATTGTACTCAATAACTGGCCTAATGAGGGATGAATTATGGGGGACAATGACATCTCTAGATCTCGTTGCAACCCCCTTTGTTTATAAACTGTGCAATATAGAAGGAATTACTTTTGACAGTGGAAACATGTTGGTCAAAAGTTAGCTCACTGTCCTCATAAATTCCCAAATCTCATACAATTGGGTCATTTCTCAGGGTCATATCATCAATGTGGTAGTTTCTCATGGTAGACAATTTCTCAAAGGATATAATAATGCATTTTTTAGGATTTAGTTTCAGTCCATGATTCTGACACCAGTTATTTATTTGGGACAGACATTCTAGCAGGGTGTCTAAGTCATGTGGAAATTCAATAAGTGCTCCTTGTTTGTAGTCATCTGCAAACATAGTCAGCAGGAGCCCTTTATGACTTTTACCTCAGGGACTGCCCCTGTACTTCAAATGGATAGGAGAATCTCCTAAATGCTTTATCCTACACATGGGTTCCCTCAAATTCTCAATAGTATGATCTCAGTTATTCTCACTAGGAGAGGTATAAGATTATCAGTCATGGGATGGGTAAGGCCAATTTAACACCAAACAGGATACATTAATTCAAGCACCAAAAGGGAAACTAGCTAGGTTTAAATGGTCTTCAAGAGCTAGCTGGCTTTTACTTCAGAGAAGTAGTTGCCAAACAGGAGATGCCCCAGCACTGAAGCCTGGGGGAGGGGGACTCCACTGGTAACTCCTCTCTTTATGGAGGTAGCTTCCTCTAGTCTAATCTCCTGTATCCTATCTGTCAGCCAGCTGGCAATCCAGTGTCAAATGTAGGGATTTATTTCCATTTTATTTAGCTTTTCTGTTATGCCTGTGGGGGATTGTGACAAAAGCCTTGGCCAAGTAGAAGTATTTGCCTTCATCTATTGCTTTGGTGACCTTTTCAAAGATGTCCAGCAGGTTAAGAAATCATGATCTGCCCTTGACAAATCAAAACTGGGATGGGTCCAATGTTTGGAGGTTTCCTATATCATTAATGATTAGTTTCATTCTAAGTCTTTCCTTGGCTTTGCATCTGATGCTCATCAGAATTACAGGATTGTAATTGCCTGGGTCTGTGAAAGGTCCTCCCTTATGCAGGGGAATGACTGTAGCTGTTTTCTATTCACTTGGTGCAAAACCTGTATGGAGGCTGAGGTGAGTCAGTGTTGTTAGGAGGGAACTAAATCATTCTTCATGCTATTAAAGGGGTCTATATTATATGTTCAAAGTTTCAAAACATTGAACGTCAAATAATCAAACTTATATGACCGAAGTTTTAAAACTTTGAACATATAATAAAAAAAAGAAAAGAAACTTATCTGAACACTGTAAGCAGGGGGAAAAGCCCCTGCACCCCCCACACACCCTGCTACTTAAATATACCAACTCCAAGACTGCACTTTAGTGAAATGAGATTGCTGTATGGAATATTTCCCTATACTTAACTGTAGTGCGGTCTCAGATTTGGTGTAATTAAGTAGCAGGTGGTGTGGGGTGGATGCAGCCCCCCAGGGGGGCTTGACCCTCTGCTTACAGCATTCAGGTAACTTTCTTTTTTTTTTTTTTTTTTTTTAATATGTTCGAAGTTTTAAAACTTTGGTCATATAAGTTTGATTATATGACGTTCGAAGTTTTGAAACTTTGAATATATAATATAGACCCTATTAAAGATGCATCCAGGGATATTGTCAGGACCCATTGATCCAGTATTTGTAGCTTTTGATAACTCTTTCAGGATTTGGTCTTGTGTGATAGTTGGAGGTGAATGAATTTCAGGCATATCTTGTGGAATAGACGGATGGAAGAGAGGGGTAAAGAATGAGTTGCATTCATCAGCCAGTAGGTTTGCTATATCATCAGATTCAGTCTAGGCAACACCATTCGCAAACTGCTCAGTGCATTGCTGTATTCTGCTTCTGAGATTATGAACATAATTTTTTTTTTTTTTTTTAGTAACAAGGACTCTATTATTCTGGGAATTATTGAATTACTGTTCTTAATTTTGGTCAAAATGCTTTTCCTTCTAATATGAAACTTGTTGACATTATGGTTCCACCAAAAAGGTTTGTTTCAGTGGTTTGCTCCGCATTTGCTCCTACAAGGTATATGTGTGGCATAGTTTGGTGGTATACATTGCTGTGTATTCTGTGGAGTTACATGGGTTTGGTCAGGGTTTAAAGTTTGACAATGTATCAATCTGGAGTATGTAGTTGGTCTTAGACAAATTTTTTAAGGTACTTTGGGTGGAAGGGATGTTTGATTTCAATTTTGTTTTGAACAAGATGGTTTTATGGTTAGACCTATCAAGTGGTGAAGATACTCAAAGGATGGTGCAAGATGCTTCGATATTTGCAAGGACAATCCAAGATGTTGTTGCCCCAGTAGGTACTCTGACTAATTGTTCCAATGTAATTGTATTATCAAAGTCCAGGAATTTCAGTGCTTACCCAGTAGTGGTGGTGTAGGTTTCCTAGTCTACTGTTGGAAAATGGCATTCGGTTTAATATTGAGCAATTGCAGTTCCTGTAGATAGGTGTCTTGGCTTTCTTGGGTCAAAGAGGGAGTTCTGTAATTAGCTAATTATGGTACAGCAGCTATCTGATGGTTACTTGGACATGAAAATGCTCTATTGCATGATGCTGATTTGCCAGTCTTAATGTGAGTCTCTTCTCAATGGAGACTGAGACACCTCCACCTGTTTTTCCTCCTGACAGCAGTAGCTGGTCTAAACATGTAAAGACATTATAGAGTGTTCTCCCTCATTTTAAGCCATTGCTCATTCACTACACAGATGTCTATATCGTCTAGGGTGAGGAGGGCTTGTAGGTTGCAAAGTATCTTGTTTAGGTTGGTAGCACTGATCACTAACAAATTCATATTTTTCCTTGCTTGCTTCATTATGTCTGTAGGTTTATCAGCTTGGTATTGCCTAATAATTCCAATTCTAAATGGGACAGAACCTAGTACCATACAAGCAGCTAGGCATCACTCTTTCCTTGTTCACCGTGATAACAGTTGCATCTTTTGTCATGCAATGGCGTCACCTATAACTTGAATGTTTGTTTGGGAATATTTTTGCCTTATGGGCTCAGCATCCGTGACTTACATATTTCATGTGCTGTATGATGCTCTGTGACTTCTGAACATGTGGCAAGTACTGTTCTCTTAGTTGTGTGACTCTGAGCTACAGGTTAATGACCCCATGTAGTTTAGAATTTCAGAAACTTTGGCTTTTACAAAGAAGACCGGGAAATTGTAATTAGTGTACAAGCAGTAGGGAGCAGCAGGGAGAGCAATAGTTAATGCATCGATGGAGACTGGGGCAGACAAAAGAAAAGGGGAAAATTGTGGCAATTTAACAAACAGAAATGCACTTTTAAGTAGGCAAACGGTAAGCAGAATATTATTCTAGCTGCAAAACTGGAATATAAACTGCTGTAGAAGCACAGAAGCACAAATTAAATCCTGCAGCAGAAATTATAATACTGCCACCATTGCAACCCAAAATGCAGTCTTTGGCACCAGACTAAGCAGAGATTTTTACCAGTAACACTGCTTATGGAAAGATGCAGTAAAAAATGACTTAATGAGACTCATATCCTGCAGTACTTCTCAGTTTGCACACAATTGTGAATGAAACTAAAAGACTATGGTCCAAGGCCAAGTTCAAAATACAAACAACTAGCTTTTACAAGTAATTCTACTTATGGAGATAGACGAGAAATATAATGTATAATGTATAAACGATACTCAGATCATGCAGTATTTCATAATTCTCCCACAACTGCAAATGAAGCTACAAAACTAAGGTCTCAGAACAAGTTTAAAAAACACAATTAGATAACATTTTTGGCTAAAGCATGGAAAAATCCAGAGAAGTACAAAAAAGAGTTTCAACATGAGGGTCACCATAAGTGTAAATGAAATTTTTTAAGTACAATTAAAATATTTTTTTTTCCTTCCCTTTTTGATGAAAAGCTCACTTCTTACAGTTCAGGGCTTATCACAGTTCTCAATGTCTTAACAAATAAGGCTTCAGTAATGTCCAAATTTTCAAGTCAGTTCACAATAATTGTCTTTTCCAACATGCATAAATGTTCCAATATCTTGTGGAGTAATGCTTAAAGATACAGCTAATGTATCCCACATAGAATACCTGTTTATAGGAGAACCTGCTTTATATAAAATTCTAATAATCATCAGTTTCGATACATATTGTGAAGCAGCAGTAGTGTGAGCCTCAAAGAACAGACTATTCACTGCGGCCTGTGGATTTCCTAACGGCCAAAGAGAAGAAATGAATGAACTCCAATCTTTATAGTCCTCTGACATCATTTTCTGCTGTAGAACTGCCTCTGGGTCAGTTTTTTCCATTATTTGGCAGAGGCAGACAGTAATTCCCAAGATAATAATGGCATCTGAATCTGAAGGCTCATCTACCTTTATTAATCCAGCAAAATTGTTATCGGACAATCCTCAGTCAGTACACTTTGTTGTTCCAATATTCTTAATACCTTCACCTATGGCAACATTGTCTACAGAAGGTAAAATAAACTCTTTCATCTCCATACTGCATCCATCTGACAGCCATCTGCCGTACTTCTGAGAACAAAGTGTGGGGGAAATTCTCTGGTAAAATGATCACATTTCCCATACTCAGTATGAGTGCCACCGTAGATCTCCCGTGAAAAGAGGCCATTGGTCTAGTGGAACTAAGTAGTGAACAAAGTGTTAATACATGGTATAACAGTTTAACTAACCTACTGAATAAAGATGCAGTCACTGAAAGCTCATTTCAGAGAATTGCAGTGGTAGAAAGAAATAACTGACTGACTTGCATGTTTTTGAATGTGGAAATGTCTGAAATGTGACATCAAAAACAACCAGTGATATAGTACATAAAAAAACAGATACAGAGAATTTGTGAGTGGCATGCATATGCATGGACATGAAACAGATTGCCAAAACCAGTAAAATAGCCTTATTAAACAAAAAAGTCACAAGCAAAGCAATTCAAACTACAAATAAGTAAATAAATGAATAAATAAATAAATACAATTAATTAATCGATTAATTAATTAAAAACAATTCATGATTATGTAGTAGCAGCACAATAACATGACTGTGGTTATGTCCAGCAGTGGGAATTTACTTTGTACGGAAAGAAAAAAAAATACAGAAAAAGTAAATATTCACTTGCAGCGCTCAACCGCAGCAGTTCAGTATCACTGTAATGACAAATGTCCACAATGACTTTAACAACATATATCCCTTATGTTCTAAATCATGGTAACATCTTTGAATGATCCAAAGTATGAAACACAAGACTATTCTCTGACACAAAGGAGGCATAGCCACATTTCCAAACCAGTCATGGAAAGGTCAATATCCCATTAAACCAAGAATCCAAAGAAAAACAGAAAATATCAGAAATTCACCAGGCAACAATGTTATGGCAGCAGGCAAGCCAGGAAGCACCTCAGGTGTATAGTCTCCGGGAGCAGCGAAAATCGTTGGTCAATATCATAAAGAACATTAAACCGAAAAAAGAAGAAACAAAACCAATGATGAATAAAGCGAACTCCTTGCCGAAAGCAAACACAGCCAAATTACTGCTTTAACGTGTTTATTAAAACCTTAACGTTTTCACCACGGCAGCCCGTAGCTTCATCAGAAAGTAAATCAACACTACAACACAGCGTTTAAAAACAGAAATAGAGGAAATGACATCATCACATTTCCTCAAAGCAGCGTCAGTAAATTATATCTATTAAACTTTTAAAATCATATAAAGTTTAAAAATGACAGCCCATATTAAATGTACCAGAAACCCGGTACAACCCTATCTTAAAAATCTATTTTTAAAAAATCTGTACCTATCATCGTGACAAAATGCCAGCATAGGAAAAAATGTCAATACAGAAAAAATGTATATGTTTAATAACCCTTCATGCAACCATGGACTCCAAGTATACATTTTCATTAAATGTGTATATGTGTGTATATAATGTTAAAATGCAAACAAAATGTAACATTATTACTAACGTAATACCACACATTGACCAAAATACCAGAAATCATGTTGATTTCTATTCGGTACCCGAGAGGGTGTTTTACCTCTCTTTGGTGTCATCACAATCAGCCAGTACTTATATTCTTTATATTTGGTACTTATAACATATAACCAAGGATATTTTACCTAAAATAACTTTTAAGTTTTAAAACAGGGGCTATGTTGCAATTACTATTTAATCCTGGATCCCTAAATGAGTCCAGGCGTAATTGCCATTCAAGCTCCCTGTTTTCTAAAATCAGTGAAAATGGACCCCCCCCTAGTATTAATAGGGACATGGTCAATGGCCATAAATAAGAAACTATGACCAGGGTTGGAACCTATATGCTTTGCTAAAGCATTTTCGCTCTTGTTGTTCTTTATAGCGTAAAGGTGTTCGTATATACGATCCTTCAAACGCCGGTCCGTTTTGCCTATGTAAAACGCGTCACAGCAACTACACAAAGCAGTGTAGATAATAGATTTGCTGTCACAGTTTAAGGCAAAACGTATCCGATACTTCCTGTCCCTGATCATAAATGTTTCACCTGTTCTCACCTCCTGACAGTATCTACAAAAACCACATTTTGACATCCCATATCGTTTGTAAAAGGGTTTTTGGGTTGCCTCTCTTTGAAGTAGATCTTTCAGGTTGTTGGGTCTCTTAAATATAAATCTTGGTTTTCTACCAAGTCTGTCCACCAAGTATGAATTTGTGGATATCAAATGCCAGTTTTTATTGATTATTGCCAAAATCCCCCTAGAGTTCAGACTAAATGTGGTAATAAAACTCAGGGAGTAATCTATTTCTTCACCTCCCTGTACATTTATCCCTACTTCATAATGGTCGAACTCACTTCCCGTTGTTATTTCATAAATTGGTGAGTCACTGGCTGTGGGCTCCCCTGCGATAATAGAGGTTTGTAAAACCCGCTGGTCCTTTTTCTGGACACTTCACCTATCAGGTCACATAACATTTGGTTTGGGTAGCCACGATTACTAAACATAGTTCTCAACAGTTCACATTCCTTGTCAAAGTCTCCCTTAGTACTATACATTCTACCAGCTCTCACCAATTGCCCTTTGACAATAGATCTTTTCTGTTTGTATGGGTGAAAGCTGGAAAAGTGTAGAAATGCATTACAATATGTGTGTTTTCTAAAAACAGAAGATGTTAAACATTGCCCTACATTATCCTTTTCTAATTTGACGTCGAGGTAATCAATTACCTCAGATGAAAATTTTGATGTGAATCTTAAGAACTCCGTAGTGGAGTTCATAGTGTCAACAAGAGCCATCGCTTCTAGTTCTGTGCCCCTAAACAAAATGAAAATGTCATCTAAAAAATGCGTGTAATAGATGACAGGTTCCAATAGGCCTGGGATCTTCTTTAAGATGTTGGTTTCCCAATAGCCCATTACGAAATTGGCTACCCCACCCCCACAGGGTGAGCCCATCGCCACCCCACGTTTTTGAAGAAAGAATTCGTCATTGAACATAAAATAGTTAGAAGTCAAAACAATGTCTAACAATTCTGTGACCAAGTCGACTTCAAGTCTAGAGGCACCAAGTTCTTTTAACATAGCCCCTGTCCATTCAACAGCCTCCTGGTGTGGAATGGAGGTGTATAGGTCAATGACGTCGATAGTCAAAAAGTTATTGTTCTGGTTGAACAAAATTCCGTTGATGTTCCCAAGGAAGGACCAAGAGTCCTTACAAAGACTGGTAATTCCTTTTATATATTTGTCCAAAATTTTGGTGATAAGTTTTGAACAAGGGTAAATAATCGAGGACCTGCCATCAATTAGTGCTCTCATAGGGGGGTCGTGAATGTTTTTGTGGATTTTAGGGATCTTCGTATTTTAAACAATGTATATCAGAGAAGTTAATCCCTAAGGGGTTGAGAAATAATTTTGTACCTTCTTCGTTAGTTGTTGACAATGCATTTTTTAATGACTTAGAATTACTATTCCAACAGCAAGGTATGCAGTTATTGGAAGTGATAGTTAAACATTACTCACTTCATATTGACTTGTTGGTGAATGAACTAAACAAATTGGACAAGGATATAAAATTAGATATGGACTTCACTAGATATAAATTCAACTACGGCCGGATTTTATCAAGTATTGACACACTATTAGTAAAGTTAAAAGTTGGTAAAAACAAAAAATTAATCAGGGATAGGGAAGCCTACTCTAAAGGGGAGGCATACCCTAGACTTAAGGGAGTAAAAAACACACATAATGGTCAAACCACCACCAGCCAGGGCATTGATGAGTGTGACGATGGGGATGGCCTAGATGAAATCACAGAAGAAAATGATGACTGTGACAACTCAGGGCCAAGGCGAAGTAAAAGAATAAAAGCTTCTTCTAGTAATTACCAACAGGGTCAAGGAAAAAGGAATAACATGGGTAATTACCAACATGGTGGGAATTTTTTAGGACAACGCAACAACAAAACCCGCACGAGCAAGAGGAGGAATTAAATGGGGGAAATATTATTGAAATTCCTACACCATTAGGTGATTTGGGTGTTGACCAAGAAACTCTACACCTTTCACCTTCTTCTTGTAACTATCCTGTTACTCTTACAAACAAAAAAGGAGATTTTAAGATCTACAATTTCTCCGAGATAGTACTTGACGAACAATTAATAGAACTTTTAGCTCTAGGCAATTCATTCGTCCCAAATTATCTTGGTAGCATCTCTAAGGTATTAATTGAATTGAAATGTTACGTGAGGAAGATGAATTTAAAACTTGTCTTTAACCAACAAAACAACACTAACAATATGACTGTTGCTGGTGATGGTCTACCTTGTTTGAAGTTACCTAGTGTGTTTAATCCCCCGCTTCATAATACTTTAGAGTTATTTGAAAGAATTTGTGAAATTGACTTTAGACATTTGGAAGCCAACAGTAACAGCATGATTGGTGAGAACAATTTTAACATCACCAAGGAACAAATGTCATTGTTGGACGAAATATGTCGTTTACCTGTCCGTCTTTTAAAACCAGACAAGGGTGGGGGTCTTGTCCTCTTTGATAATACAACATATAATGAAAAAATGCATAAAGTTCTAGACACAGATGCTTATGTGAGAGCTTCTAAAAATGAGGTCAACGGTAGCATTAGGATGATAAGAGGCTATTTTAGGGACCTGTTCCTGGCGGGAAAAATTGACATCAATTTATACAACTATATTGATATTAGTTGTCCTAAAATTCCCGCCATGTTCGGGATCCCTAAAATCCACAAAAACATTCACGACCCCCCTATGAGAGCACTAATTGATGGCAGGTCCTCGATTATTTACCCTTTTTCAAAACTTATCACCAAAATTTTGGACAAATATATAAAAGGAATTACCAGTCTTTGTAAGGACTCTTGGTCCTTCCTTGGGAACATCAACGGAATTTTGTTCAACCAGAACAATAACTTTTTGACTATCGACGTCATTGACCTATACACCTCCATTCCACACCAGGAGGCTGTTGAATGGACAGGGGCTATGTTAAAAGAACTTGGTGCCTCTAGACTTGAAGTCGACTTGGTCACAGAATTGTTAGACATTGTTTTGACTTCTAACTATTTTATGTTCAATGACGAATTCTTTCTTCAAAAACGTGGGGTGGCGATGGGCTCACCCTGTGGGGGTGGGGTAGCCAATTTCGTAATGGGCTATTGGGAAACCAACATCTTAAAGAAGATCCCAGGCCTATTGGAACCTGTCATCTATTATACGCATTTTTTAGATGACATTTTCATTTTGTTTAGGGGCACAGAACTAGAAGCGATGGCTCTTGTTGACACTATGAACTCCACTACGGAGTTCTTAAGATTCACATCAAAATTTTCATCTGAGGTAATTGATTACCTCGACGTCAAATTAGAAAAGGATAATGTAGGGCAATGTTTAACATCTTCTGTTTTTAGAAAACACACATATTGTAATGCATTTCTACACTTTTCCAGCTTTCACCCATACAAACAGAAAAGATCTATTGTCAAAGGGCAATTGGTGAGAGCTGGTAGAATGTGTAGTACTAAGGGAGACTTTGACAAGGAATGTGAACTGTTGAGAACTATGTTTAGTAATCGTGGCTACCCAAACCAAATGTTATGTGACCTGATAGGTGAAGTGTCCAGAAAAAGGACCAGCGGGTTTTACAAACCTCTATTATCGCAGGGGGAGCCCACAGCCAGTGACTCACCAATTTATGAAATAACAACGGGAAGTGAGTTCGACCATTATGAAGTAGGGATAAATGTACAGGGAGGTGAAGAAATAGATTACTCCCTGAGTTTTATTACCACATTTAGTCTGAACTCTAGGGGGATTTTGGCAATAATCAATAAAAACTGGCATTTGATATCCACAAATTCATACTTGGTGGACAGACTTGGTAGAAAACCAAGATTTATATTTAAGAGACCCAACAACCTGAAAGATCTACTTCAAAGAGAGGCAACCCAAAAACCCTTTTACAAACGATATGGGATGTCAAAATGTGGTTTTTGTAGATACTGTCAGGAGGTGAGAACAGGTGAAACATTTATGATCAGGGATAGGAAGTATCGGATACGTTTTGCCTTAAACTGTGACAGCAAATCTATTATCTACACTGCTTTGTGTAGTTGCTGTGACGCGTTTTACATAGGCAAAACGGACCAGCGTTTGAAGGATCGTATATACGAACACCTTTACGCTATAAAGAACAACAAGAGCGAAAATGCTTTAGCAAAGCATATAGGTTCCAACCCTGGTCATAGTTTCTTATTTATGGCCATTGACCATGTCCCTATTAATACTAGGGGGGGTCCATTTTCACTGATTTTAGAAAACAGTGAGCTTGAATGGCAATTACGCCTGGACTCATTTAGGGATCCAGGATTAAATAGTAATTGCAACATAGCCCCTGTTTTAAAACTTAAAAGTTATTTTAGGTAAAATATCCTTGGTTATATGTTATAAGTACCAAATATAAAGAATATAAGTACTGGCTGATTGTGATGACACCAAAGAGAGGTAAAACACCCTCTCGGGTACCGAATAGAAATCAACATGATTTCTGGTATTTTGGTCAATGTGTGGTATTACGTTAGTAATAATGTTACATTTTGTTTGCATTTTAACATTATATACACACATATACACATTTAATGAAAATGTATACTTGGAGTCCATGGTTGCATGAAGGGTTATTAAACATATACATTTTTTCTGTATTGACATTTTTTCCTATGCTGGCATTTTGTCACGATGATAGGTACAGATTTTTTAAAAATAGATTTTTAAGATAGGGTTGTACCGGGTTTCTGGTACATTTAATATGGGCTGTCATTTTTAAACTTTATATGATTTTAAAAGTTTAATAGATATAATTTACTGACGCTGCTTTGAGGAAATGTGATGATGTCATTTCCTCTATTTCTGTTTTTAAACGCTGTGTTGTAGTGTTGATTTACTTTCTGATGAAGCTACGGGCTGCCGTGGTGAAAACGTTAAGGTTTTAATAAACACGTTAAAGCAGTAATTTGGCTGTGTTTGCTTTCGGCAAGGAGTTCGCTTTATTCATCATCATAAAGAACATGCCAGTCTTGCAAACGAGTAAGGCAAACAACAAGTACATGATCCCATAATCAGGGAAAATTGCAGAGGACCAAATGCAGAGGTTCAGCACATAAATGCGTGCTAACACATCCTGATTATGCAAGGTCCCAACAACATATGTACACCCCACAGGTGTATGCCCACCCCAATGCTCAGTAGGAAAAAGACAATGAGGGCAATCCAGTTGTTGCTGTATCTTTCGGCTTTTCCCGGTTAGGGGTCGCCACAGCGGAACTCCGGTCCACTAATGATTGTCAGTAGATTTTTACATGCCAAGTTGCCGACCCTGATGCACAACCTTCAACGAAGGTACGCCCATTCATGCATGTCTCCCCACAGAAGATGCTCTAGCTGAGAATCGAACAGGACATCTTACTGTGAGGCGACAACGCTACCGCAGCACCACCACCGCAGTTCATGAGGGCAATCCAGTACTATATAGAAAGTCAACTGTGGCAGCAAAATGATAATGCATTGCAAATAGAGATGGGGAGTCAGTTCACTATAAGGGAGGAAAAGGAAGGCAAGCACCTGGAGTAGTCACAATCCTCAAAAATGCCCCATCCTCACACTAATCCTAGTTAGGCCCATAGGGCCAGGAGAAGGTCCCTTGGTGTGGTCCCTCCAAACTATGTGATTTTTGTGTGCAACAGATAACATGCAACATCTGCTGAGGACCTGTGGAATGAGAACATCACATAGTACAGAGCTGATTGCACCAGTCATTCATCCTGATTTGAGTGTTCAGAAGTGTGTTCACTGACAGATCATCCATAGACCAGAAGAAGTGGTATATGCCAATGATATCCTGTGGGTCTGCAAAAGATGTATGCCATACTTCTTGGGATGACCCCAGACTTGGATATCAATAAACAGTTAAAATGGTTTAGCTCCAAGGAGAAATGATCTTATAGGGTCAGGAATTCTGCAGGTATCTCTGCCATTGGCAGTTAAGCCAAAAACAAGGTCTCCTCACTCCGCAGAAGGAAAGCTGAGTAGGTTGCATACATTAGGTTTATCCTCAATTTTAGAACTCAGTAGCAGAACCAGATTATTTGACCAAGGAGAAAGAGGCATCCATGCATGTGGGCTCTGGAGAATGCAGTGTGGGCAGCATTATGGACAGCTTTCTCAAAATCTATCAGTAAAAACTGTGTTAATAAGAACACACCCAGTTCCTCGACTACAGCCAGTATACACATGTGAAAATGCAATCATATGGAATAACAAAGGCTTTTATCTGGCAATGACCCCAAGTCCCTCATTTTTCATTTATGGTGTGCAGCTTTAAGCACACAATAATCTATGTGGGGAAGGTGCCATCTGTTAATCACACCGTACTATGTGAGAGGCAGCTGATGTTGTCTGCAGTTATCAGAAGCCTACATCTTAACTGTCCATATTTTCACAGACTGTCCAGATTTTTACCTCATATCTTTGGTCTGTTACTCATACAATTTGTGTTTTTTTTTGTTTCATTTTTTTTTTTTTGTTTTTTTTTGGTAAAAACAAAAAGAAAGTTCTAGCCAAGCCAAGCTAGAATTTTCATTCTGTGATTCCCTCAAACCTCTTGTATCAGAGGCACATGGGATATATGCAAATGACCCTTAAGAACATCAGATGTTTCAGCTATATGGCGATTCTGAATGCCCATGACCTTTTAGTCAGTTTACTTGTGCTGTGCTGATGAGGCCATAACAAGGCCGAAACATGTATGTCCATAGCTAGTGGGGTTTGGCTTTATTGGCCTGAATTTGTCCATTAAATGACTTAAAAAGAAAAAGTCATGGGCATTCAGAATTTCCATATAGCTGAAACACCTGATGTTCTTAGGGGTCATCTGCTTATATCCCATGTGCCTCTGATTTAAGAGGTTTGAGGGATCACACAGTGGAAATTCCTGGCTAGAATTTTTTTCATTTTTTACTGATTGTTTTTTCTGTGTGACCTTTTTACTCATTATTTTAGGGTTTTTTTTGAGCAAATCCTTGAAGATTCAAGTCACTAAATAATAACAGACATTTGAGTTTCAGACTTCATATCCTTCAGAAAATACATAATAATACAAAACCTGTTATTCTAGCAACTATCTAAGTTTATGGGAGCACTATTTAAAAGCTGTCCCTATTTTTGGTCCTTTGTCCCACCATTATTTTTCGCTTTGTCTAGATTTCTTGCACTGAAAGGTTGAGACGTATGATCAGGAGGCATATATTACTCTCGCCACCCTTCATACATACATACATACATACATACATACATACATACAGATGTTTCGAGCACGGGCATTAAAGCCCTTCTAGCTTGCCAATATGCCAAAACACTTGTTCCCATAATAAGTGTCCAGGCTGTTCTTAAACATATCTAAACTAGTACTTGCTTTAATGTAATTTGGTAGTCTGTTCCAAGCTTCAGCTACTCTGTCAGAGAACCAATTAGTGCACTTCTCATTCCTATAGAATCTCCTACATAGGTTATCTGATGATTCTCTAGTACTGTTTGATAACCCCAAACATTCCCAGTGGTAGTTGTCCCTAAAGGCCTTATATACCTGAATAAGATCTCCTCTTAAATATCTGTAAGAGACACTGTACAAGTTCAGATATTTTAGTCTTTCATAATAATTTAGATTTTCACATCCATGGATGCCCTTAGTATATGTCTGCTGTACTCTTTCCAGTTTATTCATGCTTGTTTTCCTATAGAGTTTCCATATTGTTATTCCATACTCAAGTTTGGGTCTAATGTAACTAACAAACAATGACTTTGTTATGTTTGATTTCCTAGACTTTATAAATATTTTTATACAACCTATAGTTCTATAATTATCATTAGCCAATTTATTGATATGATTAGAAAACTCATAGCTGAATCTACCCATATATCCAGGACCTTAAATGAGTCTACAGTTTCAATCACTGTGTGCTGTATTAAATATTCACCTTTCAGTTTATGTCTCCCAAATCTCATATGCTTAGTTTTTGATGTATTTATCAACATATTATTCTCCTGTGCCCAAATGGTCAATTTAGCAAAATTATTTTGCAGACATGCCTTATCTGTAACACTTGTAATCAGTTTACCCAATTTCAGGTCGTCAGCATATAGACTGTAGAACACCTCAGATGAAAAAGTAAGGTCTGAAAGATACAATCTAAACAAGTAAGGGCCTAGTACAGAACCATCTCACAATTCTACAATATCTAGGTGCTAAATTTGAGTAAACATGCTTTTGCAACTCAAAGGAAATATAATTCCCACTATGCAAAGTGACTTTCTTAGAAGGATATAAAAAGGGTTCCTTGCTTTATTTTATGAAATATAGATTCATAGGTGTATGCTAGGCTAATGACCAGCAGGGCCTTTATAAGCATAGCCATGCAATCCAACCCAGTCGTGTCCCTATGTATCATGGATATTTATTAGTAGGGTGTGTATTAGTTAGGAAGTTTCAAGAGGTAATGTGGGGGGTATATTAGCTTGGGCATTACTGTCTGCCTCTGTCTGTCAGAGACATGGGGGCCAGACCCAGGGTGAATTTCCAATTTCCTGTCCATTGGTCAAGGGTATGCTTAAATAGGGTTAGAGATGGATTCTGCTTCACAAAGATGGGGAGACTGTTTCAAAGAATGGGAATCCCCTGATAAACATCTGTCCCACCAACATGTCTTATTTATGTTACCAGCAATATTTAAATCCTTGGCTCTAGTTGTTCTGATGTCATTCATTCTGCAGATGTGCAAAAGGCCCATTAGCACTGGATCTGAGGATGCCTTGTATGCCTAGCATAGATCGCCTCTGAGTAAGCTATAAGAGATATTGAGATAGGACTTTAAGGCAATCCATATAGGACCATGTGTTTAGACCCTGGATTCTTTTGGTAAGGAGCCTTTGTGGGTGTTCCAACTGTTGCATATGTCTGGTCAGGTATAAGCTGAAGGGGGCATCATACTCAATGATGGGTTTGATAAGGGCTAAATAAAGTGGCTCCATGATTTCCTTGGACCTGGATACCATGCTCTTACTTATAAGTTGGGTGACATTAACTGAGTTTCTCACTAGCTTCACCACTTGTTAATCAAAGGCCAGATCACTGTCAACACATGTTCCCAGATCCCTGACTACTGGGTCAACCCTTAGGGTTGTTTAATCGATGGAATAATTAGGCTAAGTGGCAGTTTTCCCCAAAGGTACTATAATGCATTTCTTGGCATTGAGTGTTGGTCCTTGACTTTGGCACTAGTTATTTGTGTGTGTTAGATCATGATAATATTGTGTTAGTAATATGGGGCAAATATTAAAAAGACTAATTTTGCAAAGCAAAAGTATAAATTTTGTAAATTGTAGCTTCAGTATGTTATAATTTTTCACTTCTTTTGGTCACTGCGTTATGCTGCAATGTTTTCATGGTTTCAGGGCGTTTCCAAAACCAAAGTGCAGTAATTTTCTGTGTCAGTATATTTATTTCATTTTTTTTTGCAAGAAAACTAATCTTCAGATTAAATATGTAAAATTACTTCTTGAGTAAAACATCGTACCTTCGTTGAAGGTTGTGCGTCAGGGCTGGTAACTCGGCACATAAAAATCAACTACCAATCAATAGCGGACCGGAGTTCCGCTGTGGCGACCCCTAACTGGGAAAATCCGAAAGACACAAACAAACCTCTTGAGTAAAACATGGACATTCTTTATCAGAAGCAAGGGGCTGAAAATGTGAAAACCCATAGAAAGCTGCAAAGGAAACTACCAGAGTCAAAATATGTGCATTCTGGTAAACGTGGCCTTGACGGATTGCAATCTGCTAACATTTTAGCAAGAACTTTCAAAATTCCTTTTCCTTAAGAATTTGTGAATGTGGCATAATTCATCAATTCCATCTACATTCTGTAACCTAATGCATCGCTTAACAGACATTTTGAATGAAGAGCTTTACATATAATTTAAATGTATATCTGTGTTGGTAAACATTTCCAGAAAATATGATGCCCTGACAAAATTCTGAGACTACAAAGTGAGTCCCAAAACTCTGAAAAGTAAACCAGATTCTATAGCTGTAACAGTAAAGTTTGAAACTCATTGTTATATGTTAAAAACAACTTCCAGCTACACACACACGCATATATATATATATATATATATATATATATATATATATATATATATATATATATATATATATATATATATATATATATATATATATATATATATATATATAAACTCCAGGACTGCCATACATTGGATAAGGGGGAAATCAGTGAGATACAGAAATCCAGACTGAGTGCATACTTTGGTTCCAAAAATAAAACTTCTAATATCAAGATGCTGAGTAATTACAACCTGAAAACTAATACTGGAAATACACAGGGGCAAATAAGTGGAAAAAAATGTTTAATTTGCATGGGGAAAAGCAACCCCCACACACACTGTGAAACTTATGTGTATATATATATATATATATATATATATATATATATATATATATATATATATATATGAACTCAACAGCTGCACAAACACGAAAAAGAGAGAAATCTCCCAAAAACAAGAGTCACTGCAGGTGCACACAGAAATTGTACCAGCAATGATTTCATATGGAAACAGTGACTGTCATTAGAGGTACGACTAAGTCATGCTGAAGGGGGAGGTTGCCCTGGACACAATATATAGGGGGTATGGTCAAAAGTGGCCAATTAAGCACTTAGTGTGTTGTAATTTAACTGTAGCAGCAGTATCTGTATGATGGAGCAGTAGTTGTAACATTTGTTGTAAGTGGTTTACTACACTTTCAGAGCAGACAAGCTCTATTTTTTTTATCTCCTTAACTTTGAGTCAAGGGAGGAGGACAGTACTAAATTAGTCACTGTTCTGACTGTCATTGCACTCCTTTGCCATTCAGGGATTTGATGCTTAAGTGCTCAGTAGACATATGATACATTTTTCCATCATCACACTTAAATTATCACTGTTTTGAAACTTGAACTAATGCATCTTGAACATAAAATTGTGATCCATAAAATATTAAAAAGTCTTGCAAGGCCATTGGTATAGTCTTTTAGCAAAGCAAATGAAATACATGAATGTTTCTATTAAAAATGCAGAATGGATGAAAATTAACAGAAAAAAGAACATTGTCTTCATCTAGTTCAAGGAATAAATATGGTGAAGGGTTGTTTATTATGAAGTCACTGTTTATTCATATTTAACAAAGGTATTACATAAGGACCCTTCCACAGTTTGCTTTTCACTGACAAGTTCAGCACACGACAGAAGAGTAAGACCTGCAACGGAATATCTGGGAAGTAACTGCAAGTAATAAAACCAGAATTTTCTTTCATTAGCAAAAGAAATATGATTCATGATTATGTATACCAGCTGCATTTCTTCATCTGGCATTTTTAAATTAATTCATTTCTCATTTATAATGAAAAGTATGTCTTTGAATTAAGACAATTTAGCATACTGATATCTGAAGTTATGCATTCAAAATATTTCTTCAGTACAAGATGCACTTAAAATTACATATCATTATTATTTCAATGGCTATTGATATGATCCATGACTGTCATCATGAATAAACTGCATTAAATACATTTATTACTTAGCAAAGAAATGCTATTACTTTTGTTTTGACTCTGGGGCACATAAGACAGTATTCAAAAGCCAAACAGAGCTTCTGGAGTGGATATGAGTCATACATGTATATTTTCAGTCTTCCAAGTCAAATTAGGTAATGATGAAATATTCAGACTCTGGCAGGTATTATTAGACAGAATGTCAAAAGGGGCACTTCTTTAGAAATCGTTATTTGTTTTCAATCACTGAAGACAGTGTGATTTATTTTGTTTAATGATGTCATTTTTATAGTGTGGAATTTTATTGCAGCCGTAGACAACGTGTTAATAATTAAAGGGAAATCTCCATTTCTCAGTCTGTTTTAAACACACACACACACACACACACACACACACACACACACACACACACACACACACACACACACACACACACACACACACACACACACACACACACACACACACACACACACACACACAGACACAAATACCCAGCACAGGCACATGCCCCCTCCCCACACACACGACTGAGCAGTGCAAAGCAAGTCCCATGTATCAAGATCCTGAAATATGGCAGAGCACAACACGATTGTGTAAGTGTAGTTGTGAGGGGTAGTGCTGTGTGTAAGTGTGTGTGTGTGTGTGTGTGTGTGTGTGTGTGTGTGTGTGTGTGTGTGTGTGTGTGTGTGTGTGTGTGAGGGACTGTAGTGTGCGGGTGTGAGTTTGCCTTTAGTGTCTGTTTGTGCAATCTCTGAGTTAGAATATTAAAGCAGAGAGGCTGTGGGGGGTGCAGGGGGAGCTTGCCCCCCTGCCTATTTGTAGTGTAGGGTGGTGTGGTTGGTAGTTTGGGGCAGTTGTATATGTATTTGTGTATGTTTTCTGTGTGTGTTATACTTACGTGGTTTTCGGTGTTGTGGGGTTTCATTGTTTTGGTCTCGGTGTTTTGGTCTTTGGTGTTGTGAGGTTGCACTGTTCTGAAGTAGACCCATATATATGTATATATATATATATATATATATATATATATATATATATATATATATACATATATGTATATATAGATATATATATGTATATATACATATATATATATATATATATATATACACATATGTATATATATATGCTGTATATATTCATATATACACAGTATGTGTGTATATATATATATATATATATATATATATATATATACATACATGGGATACATTTTTTATGTTGAATGGCCATAGAAATTGAATGCCAACTGCAAATGGTCAAAATACAGAAAATCACATCCATGTGCTACCAGCTTTTTAGAAGTACAAAAAGTTGGCAGCTTGTTGTATGAAACTGTGTCAATTAAAGTGATGTCAGGCATTGTATGATTCAACAAAGTTACCTGGAACCATATTTATCATTTATATATGTATATATATATATATATATATATATATATATATATTTTATATATATATATATATATATATATATATATATATATATATATATATATATATATATATATGTATCTATAAATATATATATATATATATGTATATATATATGTATATATATATATATATATATATATATATATATATATATATATATATATATATATATATATATATATATATATATATATATATATATATATATATATATATATATATATATATATATATATATATATATATATATATATGGGTCCCCTTTACATGGTTGACTTTTTCAGAAAGTCAACTTTCATATGGCCGAGACCATATGATCAACTTTCAAAAAGCTGACGATGGGGAACTGCTATCTCCATACAGTGCATAATGGGAAAATTTCCTTTTTCTGCACTGTAGTGCGATCTCGGAGCTTGTATATTTAAGTTACTTGGGGGGGTGGAGTCCCCCACAGGGGGGTGCTGGTGGGCGTATTGTTTGTTGTGTTTATTTTACATGGTTGGCTTTTTGAAAGTCGATCATATGGTCTCAGCCATATGAAAGTCAACTTTCTGAAAAGTCGATCATGTAAAGTAGACCTATATATATATATATATATATACACATATACACATGGGATACATTTATTTTGTTGAATGACCATACATTTGAATGCCAAAAAATCAACCACAAAAGCCTGAAATACGGAAAGTCACATCTGTGTTCTACTAACTTTTTAGAAGTACGAAAAGATTTATTGTATGAAACTGTGCTACAAGTGCAGTGGGGAATAGATTTTTGCCCTTTCCCTTCTGTAGTGGGATCTTTCAGTTTATATATATATATATATATATATATATATCTATGTATATATATATATATATATATATATATATATATATATATATATATATAGATAGATATATATATATTTATATATATATGGGATCCGTACGGATCACTGAAAAACAACATAACCGAAACAGATTCGGCCAGGCATACTTGCGCGAAAGTGCTTTTCACCGAAAGGCACTTTTGTGTAACTATGCCTGTTGTGGAGATCGCACTACAGTGGGGATAAGGGAACATTCCCTTTTCCTCACTGTAGTGCGACCTCGGAGAGAGTATATTTAAGTAGGGGGTGTGGGGGGTGCAGGATGGCTTGCCCCCCTGCAAAAACATAAAAGTAATGTTTTATTCTTTTTTTTTTAAACACACTTTAACAAAAGCACTATGCAAGTCTTTTTACGTAGGAAAGACTAACAGGTCATTACGAAAGAGAATGAGGGAACATGTTTATAGTATTCGTAGACGTTTAGAGCACAATGCTTTATCTAAACATGTTATAGAATGTGGTGAGATGCATAATTTTGTTTTTAGGGTTATTGACATTATAACACCCACGATTAGAGCAGGGGATATCCGTAATCATACGGAGTATAGGGAGACAAACTGGATGATTATTTTGAGAGCTGATAAGGGCAGTGGGCTCAATTAACTGGCTTCTTTGAAGCCCTTGTTGAACAAACGAAGGATCTGTAAATAAAATAATACAGGGTTGCTGCTCTTATTTTATATATGCACATATATATTTTTATATATTTGTATACATGCGTTTTATATGTATGTATTTATTACAGATGTTTTATATATTTTCTATATATGTTGTATATATTTTATATTGTACATCTTCCATGTTTTTGAGTGTAATGTGTTTTTAAGGACCTTCCTTGAGTTAATTGTTGCTGCTTTATGATTGGAAGTTTTGGATTAAAATTTCTATATATATATATATTTTATTGTATGCGATTTTTTAATGGTCTGAGGAAGCTCTTACGTGAAAGCGCTTACACGTATTTTTCTGTTAATAAAACGTTTTTTATGAGACAGGACGTCACTGTTTTTGTTGCCTTGGTCGCTCTCTTGTTGCTTTTATACTTGACTTTATATATATATATATATATATATATATATATATATATATATATATCTGTATAGGTTTACACTGAAAACATTTAAATTGTATATGTCAACCAGCATGTGGTCGATTTGCAGTTTTCAAGTCGGCAGAATTTCAAACGAGAATGCATCAACTACACTACAGCGAATGGGTAGTGTAATTCGAGCATGTTGGTTTGACCTTGTGCGGGGAGATCGCAGTTCAGTGAGGAACTGGGAATTAGCTGATTTCCTCACTGTAGTGTTATCTCGGAATTGGTATATTTAATGTGCAGGGGGTGTGGGGGGTACAGCCCCCCACATGGAGTGGTGCAGGGGGGCATAGCCCCGCTGCAAAATAGTAGACTTAATGTACTGTTGACTGTAAAGTTTAATGGCACATTAAACTGTATCGCAGGAGGAGAGTGATGTCACCTCCTTCTATGTCGAATACATCGAACCACTGTTGTTGATGTATTCATTTTAACTTTGGTTTAATTTTCTGCATTCTGGATTCAGCATTTCAGGTTGACATTCTAAATGGTTGACCGAAGTGGATTCGAATTGCCAATATTAAACCTATATATATATATATATATATATATATATATATATATATATATATATATATACTATATACATATGCGTGTATATATATGTGTGTGTGTGTGTGTGTGTATATATATATATATATATATATATATATATATATATATATATATATATATATATATATATATATATATATTTATATCCAAACATCAACTCTTCTGAAAGCTGAACTCCATATGGTCAAGACCATATAATAAAAAAGTCTAACAGCACAAAAAAACAAGGACCATATTCAATAACACCTACACTATGTGTACACTAAGTGTACATGATCTATATTCAGGAACATCCCTACCATATTTGTTGTGCTTTCTAGTCACTCAGAAAGCTTATACTACGTGTACATGTAGTCTACATTTTGTGGTCACCATTATGAGGTCCCCCTCAGTATTTAAAGATGCAAGAAAATTAGTAGGAAAACTAAAATTAGGAAGAAGAAGGTGTGAGTTATGCTTGTGTTGTCTGTTGACTCAGAACAGTGTCCACTTAGTGTAGGCTTTATTGAGTCTGAGTCAAAATCTATGCTTTTGCAGGGGGCCACCTGCACCCCCAACACCCCCTGCAAATTATATATTCCAACTCTGAAATTGTACTACATTGGGGAAAAGTGAAAATGTCCTAATCTCCACTTTACAGCGATCTCAGTGCAATTTGTTTGACTTTTCGAAAAGCCGATCATATGTTCTCCAGCATATGGAGTTTGACTTTTCAGAGTCAATGTTCTGATATAATCCTGTAGAATAGTGTGTGTATGCTGTACCTTTAAGAAGCATTTCCAAGGACAGCACGTTCATATAAATAGCAAGCATGTGCTAGATTCAGTGCCATTTTGAGACTGCAGCCAGAGAGTGAGCATATATGAGTGTAATAGCTAGTTTGTTTATAAGTTTACCTAAGTTAAAGTTATTAAACCTCAATCCTGATGTGTTTGTACATAATAAAGCTGCTTGAACAGAACACATGAATGCTCATCTGTTTTATCCTGACTGGACAAGCAACAAGCTGTCAGAACCGGGATTCCAGGGACTGCTTTTCAGAGTTACGAGGTGAGGAGTTAACAGTGAAAGTATACTAAGAAAAACAAGGGGCAGGATTCACGAAGCCTCCGTGTAAGAGATACATGGCTTACACGGAGGCTGCAGTTAAATGGTGTGACATCAGCATGTCATGCATATGCATGAGGGCATGCTGAATCACACCTAAGGCTAACACGGTCCGTGGAAGACAGTAGGGGGCGTGTCCGTAGGCTGAGCCCTGCAAGCAGACACGCCACCAGAAGAGTAAAATTGCCCAAAGTAAACACCCACTACAGAGGCCATGGAAATGTGAATAAACACAACACAACACATGCCCCCACAGACTATGAACATAAAATATATAAATGAACATGTTATATATTTTTTTTAAATCGTACGTTTGCACGGGCGTGCCCGTAGCTTAGCCACAGTTAGCAGTCAGTGGAAAAGGATATAAGAACTAAATATGCAAAGTAAGCCAAGAAGCAATAGCATAGCGGTAGAGACATCGGCTGTAGAGCAGTTATTCATGGTTCGAGCCCCCACAACATCAATTTTTATTTTTAGTAAAATTAGCACGAAACAAGTCCCTGACAAATATGTACACATATAAAATCATAGTTTATGTAAAATGTAATGAAATAGTCCATTTATTTTGAAGAAATGTGAGATAACAAAACAATAAAAAATGCGAGATGTGCCTATAGCTGAGCTACAGTTTAACAAGGTGAGTGCATCTGCCCGTAGGTGAGCAGTGGTTTAACAGGTGTAAAATGAGTGCCTGTAGGTGAGCAGAGGTTTAACATGCTGGAACTGTGTGCCCCTAGCTGAGCTGAGTGTAATATGCATGCTAACAGCCAAATGAAGCGTAAACCAGCATACCCCGTTTGCGCAGAGCTGCGCATCGTGCCAACAAGCTAACCGACGGGCAACGTTGAGCAAGCTGTATCAAAACTGCCTTTACACAGACACACCCCCTAGCCTGTCTAGACAGTCATAAAAAATAAAAAGCAGTGGACAGGTTCGAACCCAGGATACTATGCACCATAGTCAAGGTACTGAACCACTAAGCCATGACAGCAGTATCTAGACATGCAGTAATAGCAAATATATAGGAATGAATACAAAGTGGAGCATGACAAAGCAGGTTTTGTGAAGTTGATACAATTCCAAAATGGCCAATTACAGATATGTGTGGGAAAAACGGCATATATAAGCCCCATAGGCATGAATACACAGCATAAATGATTGTAGAACTAACTTGCAGCCAGAATGTCAGGAGTAGGTGAGGGTAGTTGCTTTCGAGTACAGAGGTGGGGCATTGAGGAGTCCAGATACATGGTCTGGCTCCTAGTCCACAATCATGAGGCCCAACTCATGCAGGGCCAGGTCCTGTGGGGAGCATATAGGGCTGAGGCGTGGGACCGGTTGGCTCATGATCTCACCAGTGCCACAGGGATTCCAAGGACTGGTGAGCAGGTCCGTCACCACCATGCGGACCTGAAGAGACACAAGCAAGACCAATTGAACCTTTGGATTCAGGAGGCCCGGCAAATGCCCAATGCCCCACTACTGAGTAAGTTACATGTAATTATGTATGTAAGAAATTAAACTAGCTGACATTATGGAGATGTGTATTCCAATATTACTTCATTTATATTACAGCTGCAGGTGTCCGTTCTGCGAACCGCAGAGCCTATGGTGATAGGCTGGTGTGGTTGTGCCACCAGGCAGGTCAGTAATCCTCTCCCAGTAACTGTAAAGAAATATAAAAGTATGACAGTTAGCAAAAGAGTGCAGTGTAGTCACTAAGTAATAAAATGTGCAAGTAACAGTGTAAGAGTGTTTGCAAGTATTGCTTGATTACAAAAGTGTGTTGCAGTCTGTAATCCAAACAGAAAAATGAAAATGTCTGAAATAAAGTCTGAAATAAAGATGCCCCACCTGTAATATAATAGTACACAACCTGCAGCAGGCTGAAAAGTACAGCTGCAGAAGATAAGCAAATCGCATGTGTGAAATATACCCCTGTTGAAATACTGAAACATGACAGAAGTGAGACTGCTGGAAAGGATTGTAATAACTACAGGTAAAACATGTCAATAAAGCCTAGAAGTAAGTACCATCCTGAATAGTAAAATAAAAACAAGTGAGAGAGTGTGAGAAAGAGTTATGAATCCACCAATAAAGTAGTAATAACCCCTGAATAAAGTATACTGCAGTCAGTACAGAATTAAATGAATGTGAGAAGCAGAACCAAACAGTGAAATGTGTTCAAAGTGTTGCTGCAGCTGGAATGTGTATCCCAAAATCTGGATATGTTGCTCTCAGTCTGCAATATGCAGATAGTATGATTGTCTGACATACCAAACATCCACAGTTGTCTATAGCTATATAAAGCAAATGTAGCAGGATGATGTAGCTGAACAAAGCCAGATATGAATGTGTATGAAGAACAATAAAATGTATATTGATGTAGCAGTAACAGTCCTATCACCAAATTGAAGTAGTTATCATATAGGAAACTGTAGTTAGAACAGTAGTGTGTATATATCTGCAGCTATTAGAAATGTACAGCATATGTATTGGTATTCGAAGGTGTTAATATTATTTTCTTCACCCCACCCTATAACCACATATAACCCACTCCACGTGAAAATGGTATGTGCAATCACAATTAACACCCATGGACATTTGTCCTGTTGGGTCATAAATATTTGCATGTCCGTTGATGCAGCTGCCCTGTTCATACATCCAAACCTGATGGCCTGTTGCCATCAATCAACCCTGCATGTTGTTGGACTGTGTATTGCTGTTCAAATTATGCATGTGTTATGCTCGCTGTTCAATGGTGTGGATATCTGGGTGTTTGGTTAATGGGAATACTAATGCATGCTGTTACAACTAATTGCGAATGGTATTATATGTTGCTAACCCAAACTGTCATGACATAATGCAAAACATAGGACGACAGGGAAGGCGGGTTCCAGCGGACCCACCTCTCCCACCTCAGCTGGCGAGTGCACCTGGCACTAGTGCCCAGTCTGGACCCTCCCCTGTGCCACCTGCGGGTGGAAGTGCTGCAGGGGATGGGGCTCGTCACCCCTTTGCAAGCATGGCCGGAGGAGAACCACCACTCACCCTCCGTAGCGTCTGGAATGTGGTGCGTAGGGAGATCTTGGACTCTGTTCTTGGGATCCTATGCCAGCTTGAGGCACAGGTGGCACAACTTACGGGCATGCCTGTTGCCCAGCCTACACAGCCCCCAGCACAGCCCCATCCTGAGCAGTGAAGGAACAGTGGCAACTGCCCATGGGTAGGGATATCAGTTCCACTGTTGCCATCTGTGGGCTCATGGGCTCTGGATATCCAAACACCCGTCCCTGTCAATTGTGTAACCCCCCCACACATGTCATACACCGTCCCTGTATGCGTCTTGTTTGTCTTGTCTGTTGACCTACCCAACCTACCTCCCCAGCTATACCGACTTCCTTCACCTGACATACCACTCTCACCGGAAAAAAAAAAAAAAAAGGGCACTCTGTACCCACAAAAAGATTACACCCCATACATAGCTGCTCATTCCGCACACATGTCTGCTGGACATGGAAACTATCAATTACAATTGGCTGTACAACAAGTATTATTGTTGTCCTGACACCTCTCTCAGGGGTGGAAGGTTTCAAATGTCACACCAAATTACATACATATGCACAGCTGTTGCTGATGAAGAAATGGGCAGCTATGGGCCTTACCTACAGCCCTCCTGCAAATCCCAAGCTTGTTTCCCTACTGTCTTACCCTCTTTGTGACCCCTTTTTCACCACTTTCCTGTCTCCCCATTTTCATTTCTTTCAAAGAAAATAGAGCGGGTGTGCGCCAGAGTAAGCACTGATAAGCGGTTGTAAGTGGGTGTGCGCGGAGCTGAATGCCAGTGCGCATACGGGAGCTCCACGCAAACCAGCGCTAACCCGGTTACAACTGCTTAAAAATGCCTTAGTCACTCTGATTGACAGGTTCTGTAGTCAGTTCAAAAGCAAAATAAAATCCCACTGTCAGTCCCAAACCCAGGACCTTGGAAACAGTAGTCTGCATGACCTACCACTAAGCCATGACTCTTACGCAAGAACATTGTGCTAAAATAAATATATATGTAATAGTAGGAATGAATGTAAAGGGAATATAGGATGTGTAGTACACAAAGCATGTCATTTATACTTACTGTCAAAACTAGTGGATTACCATAATAGTAGTGTGTGAACAGAAACAGCCATGCTAGTTGGTAGCTAGTAGGTAATAATGTCAGTTAATGTACATATATAAATGTATGTATATTTACATATATATATATATATATATATATATATATATATATATATATATATATAGTTGTAGGTGTCAGTGTGCATACACACTTACTACAGGAAACAGGAGAGAGGAATGGAGAAATGTGAATCTACAACACAACCTGAATCATGAGAGAGATACTAACCTTTACACTCACAGAACAGTGTCCACAGCAAACCAGCATGGTCCCCGCCCTTACAATCTGAAAGGGCAATGCCTATCTCACATACCCTTTTATAGCACTGTCCTGAAATCACAGTGAGAACTGCAATCAGTACACAACTGGCTGCATGCAATTAGCAAATGCTGGCTTACAATTGGTGCAGAGGCCATAACATGGACTTATGCAGATACCTACAAAAGCATCCTGTACTCACACTCCACACATGCAATACGTTCATTGCACTGTCTGGAGGCAGACAGAGAGAGAGAGAGACAGACAGACAGAGACAGAGAGAGAGAGAAAAAAAAAAAACAACACAAACAACAACAACACACGGTACACACACTGAGTCTAAGCTGTCAGCAGTGACAGTAGCAAGCCGTGCCAGCAGCAGCAGGAAGCAGTAGTAGCGGTAACGTAACCAGCTGCAACAAACACAGGTAATGTAAAGTAACAGGTTAATAGTCTGCATACTGTGAACCCCCCATATGTGTCATAGGTCTGTATCTATAGGTATGTCTGTGTGATATGTTGTGTGCACGTAGTTCCACCAAAAGGGGATGACTATACATTACATTTCATTCAGTGTTAGGCCATGATCCTGGCAGCAGTTTTCCGTTGCAGTGCGGCCTGTCTGTAGGATGTGTGTGTCAGCTGGTGTAACGACTATGGCGCTTAGTTAGCAGTCATCTGGGAACTTTGTCATCCACAACCCGCACATGTTCGATTTTACATCTGAGAAATAAATGCCAAACAAGAGGGATCCTAGGACAGAGGCCTGTGGGATACCACATGTGACTGGCATTGAGTCTGACATGGCTCCTACAATATCGATATTATGGATTCTGTATGTCAACCAGTGTGCAACCCATCATGTGACATATGTAGTAACATGTAAGCTAATGAGCTTGTCTATGATGCCTGAGTGGAGTACTGTGTTGAAGGCCTTAGGCAAGTCCAGGTAGGCTGTATGGATTGCATTGCCCTCATCAATGGCTGTAGTGACTGTTTTAAAAGGTCAACCAGGTTCAAAAGGCAGGATCAGCCCATCACAAAGGCAAACTGGCCAGGGACAAGTGTCTGCAGGTACCCAATATCACTGTATATGCGTCCCATACTGAATCATTCCATAGCTTTGCAGACCAGGCTGGTTAAGCTTATGGTGTGGTAGTTCCCAGGGTCAGTAGAGGTGCCTCCTTAGTGGAGTGGGACCACTGTTGCTGTATGCCAGTGTTCAGGTACATATCCTGTAGTACGGCCAAAGTTAAATATCAGTCTTATATGCTGTTGTATGTCCTCTTGGAGTTCACGTAGCACACATCCAGGGATACCATCAGGTCACATTGATGCTGTGTGTTCTGCTTTGCTGAGGGTGGCCCTCACCTGGACATGTGAGATGATAGGGAGGTTACATTCAGCTGTGATAAGTATTTCTACTTGTGGGGGAGAAGGAGGGGGGAATACATGCACCGAACCTGTCTGCAAGAATGTTACCAATATCTGTGTGTTCGGTGAAAGTTAAGTAAGTGTGTATTAACTCAGAGCATATCTGAGGCATTTGGTCCATATGTGTAACATAACTGAAGAAGGCCTTGTGGTTATCTATAGTGTTCGTGGCAATTTCCCTCCCAGAGTAGGCCGTGGATGTTGTTATGAGAGACCGTAGCTTATTACCAGTGCTGACCACAGATGCCTTCCGTTAATGTGAATCTGCTCTGTCCTGCAGTAGCCTCTTTCTATTGTTATACAATCTGCCTTTGTCTGGGGTCCACCGGACAGGATGCCTAACCTTTGTGCATAGGGTCTGGGTTAGAAATGTGTGTGCATGTTCCATGCAATCTTTGGGATGTCCGTGGGAAGCATTCGCAAAGGGGTCATCAGTATGGGTTGTGGCTTTCACTGGCCCAGAGGGCTGCATGGATACCATCACAGCCCTAACAAGTGAATAACTGTCTAATCACATACATATCAAAGTAGTCTACTGTGCTGGTGGTGGTGGTGGTGGTCGGATATGTATATCCAGGCCGAGTAACTTGTGTCCAGATCACACTAGTGGATGGTGCTCCACATACAGTACCCTGGTATGAACCCCCAGAGTGAGGTTGTGCATTGGACCTGTCGCAGTGTGCTGACCGATGGGGCATGCTACTATGTTGTATGGAATGTGGCAGGTATTGTTGCACAGGTGTTGGTTGAGCACTGATATCTGGCCATGTACTTGTGTATCCACCAAGAGACACACACATGCTACATATGGGAGAAGTAGTCTATCACTACAGTTGAGTATCATGTATAGTATGTGTGCCATATATTGCTGACATAGTCTGCTGATATCCTGTTTGTGTTCTCTTCCAGGGACATGGCGCGTCAGCGTAATCCCACCTACTCTGCAGCAGAAGATGAGGAGATACACCAGAGCCTGGTGCGGGATTATGACATACTGTTTTCCCGCACCAGCCAGAATCAGCAGGAGAGGGCTGCACTGTGGCAAGACATTGTCCGTAGGGTAAATGACATTGGCACGCATAATAGGACATATGAGCAGGTAAGACATCACTGCAGTGATTTAATCAGAAATGTCCGTCAGCGTGCGTCGGATATCCACAGACAACAGGTTGCCACAGGAGGTGGGGTGGCCACACATCCCCCCCTCACCAGACTGGAGGGGCTACTCCTAAGTGTTGTGGCTCCAGCACCGGAACAGCAACAGCAATACACCTGCATCATGATGGAGGCTGGATCCATACAGCAGCACGACATGGAGCATGCAGGTAATATGCCATATGTACACCTGACTGTTCTGTACACTGTTAATTTATGCATGTGTAAGGTGTGTCCGTGGTATGTAGCTGTCAACATAGTATGTAATTTTGCAGGTGTGATATTGGCAATATCAGCAGCTGACATGTGAAAGGCAACTGGTGTACTACTGCACTGTATCATATGCAGTATCAATGGCACAGTTGTGCCCACTGACATTAATCTCCTCATTTCTGCAGGTCCCTCTGGTGTTACAGCAAGGCAGGCCATCCATGCTGGTGAGTGTGTTTTAACAATACCTATAATAGTCCTGATAGTGCTAGTAATACTAGTGTAACTCAGTAGTGCTCTGTGTGTATAATGCAGGGTGTGCATGTGTGCATGTGTGCCTGTGTCCACGTGTGCATGTGTGCATGTGTCTGTGTCCACGTGTGCATGTGTGCATGTGTGCATGTGTGCCTGTGTCCACGTGTGCATGCGTGCATGTGTGCATGTGTGCAGGTGTCCACGTGTGCATGTGTGCATGTGTGCATGTGTGCCTGTGTCCATGTGCGCATGTGTGCATGTGTGCATGTGTGCATGTGTGCAAGTGTGCATGTGTGCATGTGTGCACATGTGCATGTGTGCCTGTGTCCATGTGTGCATGTGTCCACGTGTGCATATGTGCATGTGTGCATAAGTGCATCACTGGTAACATTGTGTGGACACTGTAAAGTGTGTTTCCTGTCTTCCTCCCACAGGTTCTGGTGCTACTCTGGTATCCTGCAGCAGGGAACCTGAATCTGGTGCCACAGGTACTGATAATGATGATATCTGTGTAATGGCACAGGAAGGTGTGTCAGGGTCCACCATTGGTCAGCCAATTGACAGTACACAGCTGTCAACCCCATCATTGCGCACAGTCATCCTGCCAGTACATCCTATGTCACCATTGTCCCTAGGTGATGGACAGGATACAGTGGGCATTGACCAGGGTAATGTGGTATCTGTGGCACATGCTTCCCCACACAGCAGCCATGGGCAGGGTCCTGCGATGGTACCACACAGACAGTTGTCCATGGGCTTTCGTGGGAGCATCCGTGGGTGTACTACCCCTGGCAGACATGCCCAAAGAGGTCTGTCAACCTCAGCTATGTTTTGGGCTGTCATGCTGGCACAGTCGCATATGGAAAGTTACACCAGACAGGGTCTGAGGGAGCTGAGAGCATGTCGCACAGCCATGACTGACAGTATGCGCGACATTGCGGATGCTATCCGTAATTTCACCGATGTCATAGACAGACGTTGTGGGGACATATTACAGCAGTTCCACAATCACATGTCCATGAGCCAAGGCAATGTTGGTTGGTTGCGGTGTCAACGTGTCCGTATGCCAGCAACAGCAGCAGCTGGCAGTCGGCGCAGACGACAACAGGCCCATGGACGCCCCCATAGTGCCAGCAGCAGCCCCAGCAATGCTGGGTCTGTGCTGTCATCGGAACGCCCCAGGAGACCATGTGCACGTGGCTCTGGACAGTCCCAACAGGCACTTGTGTCCAGTCAACACACTCCTGCTTCTAATGACAGTACCCTGTCTGGCTTAGTACCGGATATGATCCGTAGCACCCCTGCCAGGCACAGGTACCATGTCCGTGCCCACAGACACTGATCTGTATGACCTGCCAGGTGCAGTCTGTGGCTGTCCACAAACTCCTGTATATGGCAGCCATGAGGTGGAACTGTGTGTGTACATACACACATGTGAAATGTTAACACCTAGGGCTACCACATACATGCACACACTGCACCAACAGTGCCCCACCCTGTACTGCTGTCCCTCACCAACACACATACACACACATGTCAATTGGTGGTATCAGTGGCAGACTCAGGCATACCTAATTCACACCCTGTGCATATGATGAAACTGTGCCACCTCCTGCAATCTCCAACATCAGTGCAGGAACAGGTAAACACGTTGCTGATGCACAGGGTGACTACATAGAAGTGTATTAGTAGTATCTTGTTGGTAACAGTACAGTGTGCTGATATGACTGTGTGTATATCCCAGCATGCCTGATGCAGTAACCGTATGACTGTCCTGAATTGTTATCTACACCCATAGTATGTACCAAAGTGTAACAGCTGCACATTATTGCATACCGGTGGTAAGGATGTCAACAGATAGCCACATACATGGGTAGCACAGGGGGGAAGCTAATGCAAGTAGTGATACGCAATGATGGACATGTACAGAAATGGTGGCAAGTTGCCCACAATGACTATGCAATGTGGATGTTTGCACATGTTGATATGTGTGGAGTACCAATGTAATCCAAATCACAATTAACTATGACATAATATCAGTTCTACCATGGACATCTGAGCTGTGCATTCCTGGGTACATGTTGATAGTGCCTACATATTTGCACTGTTACCTACTGTTAGTGTTACCCCTTCTGTGTTGTACAATGGACTACTTCCAGCCCTGCTTACTGTAGCTTTGTTTGCATGCATGTTCGCAGGGTTCCTGGAACACTGCTTCCACCTGCAATGCAGAGTTACAGTGCTTCTATGGACTCCTAGTGACATCTGCATAGCGTACTATACGTATGTCAAGTTTACACATGACAGAACGTCACTGTCTGTCCTGTTCGCATGCACGTTGCCTGTGACACATTGCACATGTCTTACCTGGCATTTACCCATGTGTGCAGTCATATATGCCAGTGCTATGAAATCAGTAGCAGTACACCCACACATACACACCTTCAGTATGTTGTTCCCCATTGGCCCTATGTTTTGGTAATCACCATGGCAATCACACTACTATGGTAGCATGTGCAAAGGTAACCTGTGAATCACCTCTATGGTCCAGTTGTGGTTTATGTGAGTCATGTGGCAATGTCACAGCTGCCACATGTATGCAGTCAACCCTCACCCCTGGCCAGGAACGTACAACACATGTGTGGGATGCCACCACATAGCCAATCTGGGGACAGAGCACTCTGAACCCAGTAATGCCATACCCTGTCAGGTGACATGACATACTACAGTGACTACAATACCAGTCAGACATAGACCCACACTGACAGCAATCTGAACACACTGGGGCATACTTGGAGACTCAGAATAGCATCCTGCCTGAGCATCACACACCTCCGCAGCTGGCACACAGGCATACGTTACGTCAGAACAGAGCACATGCCACACATGGCACATACATCCCGTGTGCCACACACTCACAGCCTGTAGGGCTACACAACACACCTGCTACAGATATGTCAGGTACCTCTCTTGGCCGCTGCAGTGGAGTCCCACTCAACAGGCTGTACATGGTGAAGGTCACAGTGATATGCCTGTGGGGCACTATGGTCCACCACAAAACACATGCATACAGGTCAGTCAGAGGCATGGACACATATGACTCAGTCATTGACCATGCCACTATGGATGACCTGAGACATACCTCCCTGGACTACATGATAGGGAACATAGAAGAGATCTCTCAGCATGTGGCATGGGCCAGTATGAGCCTGATCTTGGATGCCATCATACCCTCACCAGGTATGCTACCACTATATGCAGGAAGGGTGTTCTATGTCTACATTTTGCTCAATCACCAATGTCATTCATAGGGTATCCACTGGCTGTCAACATGTGCTTACATGCTAGGGAAGCCACAATGATTTGCGAGGGGCAGCTTGCACGTGACACCCATGGGCCATTGTATATTGGCAAAGCCCCTTGATACATACATAGTGCCTTATGCTGCAGGACACGGATTACATAGCCACCTCCGCGGGTATCACACAGGATAGGACACTAACAGTGATGCTACACAACACCAGCAGTGTACACCGCAAGATGCATGCACTGGACACTGTCCTCAGCATGGTGAACTGCAATGTCTGTGCAGTACCAGAGTCCTGATTCACGGATCACAGGTGCAACCCATCACTGCCAGGTTATACCTCATACCATGCCTGTTGTCCCCTACACATGTAACACACATGGACAGGGGGGTGGTATCCCAAGGCACCACAGATACACACACCTCCAGGTTGTTGGCACAGCACAAAGCATCAGGGCCTATTCATGTGCAGCTAACAGTGTGTCAGACTGCCTTCTGGTTCATAGCCTGGCACACACAACCCTCCCATACACAGGAAACCCACCTATCCTCCATAACAACACTGGCAATATGACAGTCTCAAGAAATGTCTCCATATGGCTGGACTGCATCCAGCCAAACATTGTGCATGAGCATTACTGTAGCTACAACACACTAGCTGAAAGGTTCCCAGCATGTGGTCATTGAATTGCAGTGGAATAACATGTTACCACTCCCACAACAGGTGGGAACATGCAGCACCTGTACATTGACTACATGTAGACTATATGGCCCAGACCAGATGTGTATCCCCTGCTGTAGGTATTTTACCATATACACCCACACTGTATAGACACATACCGTGTGCGGCCCCTGCACAGTAAGACACAGTCATATTGTTATGCATTCTAAATACCATTTATCCACTCGAGGCACGTGTCAGACATGGTAACTACTGCAGGTCGCAGGTATTTATGTGTATGTGTCACACACATACATCATGTGTGCATTGCCATTGCTGGTTTAGGCAATGGCATGCATTGTTATGCACAAAGAACCACACAAGGATATAATGTGTGACACAACCACACGTGGCAGTTGTGGGTTTCCAAAACATACCTATCTGTATTCTGACAATGGTAATTGACCCAGTAGCGGAGCGCACTATTGGCATTACTGGCCAAGTAGCCCTGTTTGGCTGTGCTGATAGTGTGGTGATATCCCCTGTGTTTACTGGGGGAATATGCAGCATCTGGTGTATTGTAGTATTTGCGAAAAGGATTTGTTTTCTCACACTTGCAATTACACACACCCTACTGCCCCCACACACACTTGCCATTTGCAGGATTCATACTCTTACCTAACTATGTCACGACACGTGAGAGAAACGCATTAGTGAAGCTCACTATTCGGATTACTAGGAGGTTCTTCTTCTCCGGCTGTACTTATAGGGTGCTGACATCATCAGTGTTTGGAAAGGGTAATGTGCATCATGTAGTGTGATCTCCTGATTGCAAAAAAGGACATGTCTTTTATACAGAATTGCACATACACAAACTCCCCACATCCAAACACACACACTTGCCATTTACAGGTTTCAAACTCCTACTTAACTATGTTATGACACGTGAGAGAGACGCATTAGCAGAGTGCGCTATTCAAATTACTGGGAGGTTTCTCTTCTCCTGCTGTACTTATAGGGTGCTGGCATCATCCGTGCTTAGATAGGGGAATGTGCATCCTGTAGAGTGCTTTCACAGTTGCCAAAAGGGACATCTTCTTTACACAGACTTGCACACACACTAACCCCCCTTCACACACACTGGGCAGTTGCAGGATTCAAACCCCTACCTAACTATGTTATGACACTCATGACAGATGCATTTGCGGAGCACGCTATTCAAATTATTGGGAGGTTTCCCTTCTCCTGCTGTACTTATAGGGTGCTGACATCATCCGTGCTTAGATGGGGGAATGTGCATCCTGTAGAGTGCTTTCATAGTTGCCAAAAGGGACATCTCCCTCACACAGACTTGCACAAACACTAACCCCCCTCCACACACACTGGGCAGTTGCAGGATTCAAACCCCTTATGACACTCATGACAGACACATTTGCAGAGCACGCTATTCGAATTACTGGGAGGTTTCCCTTCTCCTGCTGTACTTATAGGGTGCTGACATCATCCGTGCTTAGATAGGGGAATGTGCATCCTGTAGAGTGCTTTCATAGTTGCCAAAAGGGACATCTCCCTCACACAGACTTGCACACGCACTAACCCCCCTCTACACACACTGGGCAGTTGCAGGATTCAAACCCCTACCTAACTATGTTATGATACTCATGACAGACGCATTAGCGGAGCGCGCTATTTGAATTACTGGGAGGTTTCCCTTCTCCTGTTGTACTTATAGGGTGCTGACATCATCCGTGCTTAGATAGGGGAATGTGCATCCTGTAGAGTGCTTTCACAGTTGCCAAAAGGGACATCTCCCTTCACACAGACTTGCACACACACTAACCCCCCTCCAACCACACGTGGCAGTTGTGGGTTTCCAAAACAGTTGCAGGATTCAAACCCCTACCTAACTATGTTATGACACTCATGACAGACGCATTAGCGGAGTGTGCTATTTGAATTACTGGGAGGTTTCCCTTTGCCTGCTGTACTTATAGGGTGCGGATATCATCCGTGCTTAGATATGGGAATGTGCATCCTGTAGTGTGCTTTCACAGTTGCTAAATGGGACATCTCCCTCACACAGACTTGCACACACACTAACCCTCCTCCACACACATTGAGCAGTTGCAGGATTCAAGCCCCTACCTAACTATGTTATGACACTCATGACAGATGCATTAGCAGAGCGCGCTATTTGAATTACTGGGAGGTTTCCCTTCTCCTGCTGTACTTATAGGGTGCTGACATCATCTGTGCTTAGATAGGGGAATGTGCATCCTGTAGAGTGCTTTCACGATTGCCAAAAGGGACATCTCCCTCACAGACTTGCACACATCAACCCCGCTCACCCACACACACACACACACACACACACACACACACACACACACACACACACACACACACACACACTAAGCATTTGCATGGTTCGAACTCCTACCTACCTATATTATGACACTTGAGGGAGACGCATTAGCTGAGCGCGTTAACCAAATTACTGGGCGTCTGGTCTGCACCCGCAGTATTTATAGGGTGGTGACATCTTTATTTCTACAGAGGTATGTACATCTAGTACTACCTGTCAGGTGGAGGATAGCATAAATATGCATTTGCAGCCACCTACGGCAGGGTCAGATATGCACATTGCACTGGCAGGTTATGTTCTATACCATGCTTCATGACCACAGGACCTGTAACACACAACACAACCAGTCCAGAACACCACTCCCACATCCAGGACACACACTTTGCTTCCCTGGGAACAGTGCCGGGATATGCAGGTGTTCACATACACCATTCCAGTTGTTAACATCAGGTACAGGCATATTGTGTGTGAGAACTACTCAGGCCTCTACCACTTTACCCTACAGCCACTACAATTTGTGGGTCCATGTGCTATGGCAGAACCACTCACCACAGCCACATGGGGAATACATATTGCACCTGTCCATCTGCAACATGGGTACTCACTGTTCCACACCAGAGGTAGACCACCATTGTTGATATCTGACCATACCCACCTTTCCCTGGACATTCATATCCCATCCACACCCCCAGGCAAGGTTGTCACTGCAAACAAACTGTATTTAGCACAAGCAGACTCTACACTTGTGAAGACTGGGGTGGACGACTTCAAAGGACCCATGCTGGGGGACTATACTGGCCACTCTGCATAATCCTTGACAATTGCATTCTATGAGCATGTGTACGGTTTGCATTGATCATGCTATCCCACATATACCCATGACTGCTCCACAACAAGACACCTGTCAGGTGTACACCAGCATATATGAGCCATCCAACAGACAGAGTGAGCTAATACATTGCAGAGCTGTAGCCCACAGAGGGAGGACATCTGTGAAAAGTACTGGCACGACACTTCATTCACACATAATCATCACAACAAAGTGTTGACAGTGGAATTGTCCAGACAATGCAGATAGGGCTCCCCTCAGTCTGTTATTGATGGTCACTTACTGTTAGAGGTCCTCAGCAACCCTCTTCCAGCACACACCAACAACATGGCTGTGGCTTAGCACATTCAAACCCTGGGATCTCCACTGTGCCCCTGCATGACAGAGGCACAGCTCACTAGCCTCACATGTTGCCTTATGTGACCTACTTTACAGTGGCACAGTAGCCTACTGTACTGGGGATGCAGATGCCAAGCACACTCTGGCTAAGCTGTCATTCCCTAGGGCAACAAGCCTAGTATTGACCTCTACACCCATATGTCCAATTGTCAGATGCACAGTATTTGTTGTGCTGTTATACTGTTTTCAGGTCTATATTGCCATAGCATTCCCTGTTCCTATGAACAACTTGTGTATCTGTGGAAGATGTTTGAATAACAGGGTGATCCACTATATCACTTATGTCTCTGTAGTCATTTACTGTGTGCACTGGGCAGATTGCTGTGTTGTGGTTAGTTCCTGGAATGACACGTACAAATACCAGATATGTGTGGCCAACTGCTAAATGGAGATATGGCCTAAGTGTGTGATCATGCCCAGTTCAGCCTTTCCATGGCATGTTGTCTGACATATGCCTCATTTATCAAAGTGTGCGAGCATGCCCAGTGTGAGCTTTCCATATGTTGAACTCTGAAGTCCACCACATATTTGGGTGTGTGTGAACTTCAACAATATCTCACGTTTATGGTTGTGTGTTGGGTGTCATGTTGTGTACTAACTGGTCAACTGCTTCATGTCTGCCACAACAGGGATTATACTGTGCCTGCAGGGATTGCATGGGATACTTTGCATACAGTTGTCAACATCCTTTCATAATGACCTAACACTGTAGTACCGTATAGTGTACTGGCTTAGTACTTTCACTGTGGTGGACAGTATCCTGGGCTTTAGTCCTATCACTGCTTGACATCTTCATAGTGAGCACAACAGACTGTGTAAGGGCCAGTTGTGCACATATGACCATGTTGCATTATGTTCAGATATGGACTACCTACACCAGGCTTGTCCAACATTGGTAGTGTATTCCACAACATAGGTGGACATTGGCAAACACTAGCGATGTTCCCTAGGCCATTTCTGATGCTAGTCACAGAGTGTGTTTGTCCTTCGACACACATTGTAACTGGAGTTTGCCATGACATATGTCATGGTTAGTATACTGTGCCTCCGTCTACCTCTGACATAACAATGATACCCAGGGTTAACCTACCATCTCCCATCCACTCATCGGGATTCCTCTTGAGGGGTGTCGATAGGTGACTCTCTGGCTAACCTGTACTGGGAGTTCACTCAAGAGTGGGGGTGCCATCTGTGTTATGGATCATTCTGTACAGCTTGTCCTATGTATGTCAGTGCTGGGGTTCAGGTCTCTCATGTTCATAGCTCACTGCCATTCAGATTGTACAAGGTGCAGCATGTTCATTGATTCCAGCTTGGACATGGCTTCATACATCAGGCACAGCTTGCCTCTGGCTGGGCAGTATGGCGGTGTGTGGAGCTGCAGTTTGTTTACTCAGGCAACACATGGCATCTGTTCATGCTCTTTGCTACTCCTGGTGGGGTACTGTTGTGGACTTTACAGTTGATGGCGGTGTCTGCTGAGGTATATCCCACAGGGGGTATTGTAGTCAATTGTGACTCTGATGAAGGATGACTGCAGAGCCACAGTGACCTCCCCTTATCTACATCTGACAACCTTCATGATGGGTGGGTATATGGTATGTTTCTGCGAACACTACAGCCACATGTTTGTCCAGTGCAGGATATCTATCACCTTGTGTCCCCAGGTCTCTCATTACATGTTAGGTACATAATGGGTTAACACCTGTGTGGTAATTTGTGGGCACTTACTGTATATCCACGGTGGTTGTCTATACACAGTTCTGTAATTAGCTTGCTGACATGGCTATGGCTCCAGTTGTCTGTTTCTAGGTGGCCCTTTTGTGGGTTGCTTGTGTCAGCTGGGGGTTGGATATCATGGGCTGTTTGTACTCCTCTGCATACATGTTCAGTCACAGTCCTTCCATGTTGGCCTGTACCTATGGGACATATATACGGAACTGGGGGGTCCCAGGACCAAGCCTTGTGGGATGCCACTCATATCTGCTTTGTAGTTTGACATGGATGCAGCATGTCTGACCATGTCAGTTCTGTCCTTGGTCTGGTTTGCAACCCCTCTACTGACATAGGGGTATATATTTAAGCTGGTAAACATATCCATACTGAACTCGTAGGGTATTGTCTGGAAGCATATGCACGGTCCAGCTACGCTTTGTGGACCACATTGCCCTCATCAATGACCTTAATGACTGTTTCAAATGGGTCAAACATGTTTAGGGGCAGGATCTGCAGTTACGACATCTACACTGTGTAGGGTCCGGTATCAGTAGGTCCACGATAGCTTTATGTCTGCGATACATACTGATCCTTTCCATAGCTGTGCAGACCAAGCTTGTCAGGATCCTGGGGTGGTAGCTTGCAGTATCCATTCAGGCAACACCTTTGTTGTGAAGGACCACTGTTGTTGTACACTGCTCTTTGGGTACATATCCTGTGGTAAGGCTGACATTGGGAAGTAGTGTGATTTGGCATTCCATTATTCTTGGAGTCCATGTTGGCCTCAGCCCAGGGCACCATCACATACCTTTGCTGCTGTGTGTTTTGCTTTGCAGATGATAGCTGTTACCTCAGCATCTGCAATGTCAGGGGACCAGCAGTCTGCTGGGATAGATATTTTGCATTCTGGGGGAGGGGGGGTTGCACTGCACCTGTCAGGTTGTATGTTGGCAATATGTGTGTGTGTTTGGTATGTTGTTTGTAATATCTGTGTGATTCGGAGCATATCTGTGGATTCCCAACATGGTTCATACCATCAGTTAAGTAAGCCTTGTGATTATCCTTAGTGTCCTGTACAATTTGTATCTTCATAGGTTCATGGGTTCATACTAGGCTATCCACCCTAGGGCATTAGTAAGCCAAGCCAGAGTGTGTGTGTCTTCAGCGCCTTGCTATGTGACTACTATGGCCATTAATGATTTTCTTTACTGTGCCTCTGTCTGGACATGACACAGTGAAGACCCCCAGTGTACATGTATGATCATCCATCCACTTGGCAATATTCCTCTTGAGGGGTGTCAGTGAGGGGCTTTGCCTAACATGGATTGGGATCCTGTTTCTGGGTGTGGGGAGCCTCTGGGTTATGTATCTGTCCCTCCAGCACATCCTATTTCATTATGTGTTGAGGCTGACATCTGTCACTCTCACAGCTCCAATGGCTTTGATTTCCTGTGGTGGAGCATGTCCATTACTCCTGTGTTGGACATGGCCTTGTACAACAGACATACAATGCCTCTGTGTAGGCAGTCTGTGACTGCATTCAGCTGGGGTGTCTACAGCCAGGCAGCATATGATATATATTTGACACCGTTTATCCTCTTGGTGGGGTACCCTTTGAGGTCTTCCGAACCGCTGCAGGTGTCAGGTACGGTACATCCCATATGAGTCATTGTACTAGATTATGGATCTAATAAGGGAACAGTACAGGTGCACAGTGACCTCTGTTGATGTGGATGTGAATCCTTTCATGATACGGTGTCCAATATCGACAGTCTTCCTAGCCACATTGGCATTGTGAGTGTCACATGACAGGTTACTGTCGACTTGTGTCCCTAGGTCCCTGATTACTCCTTGCATACATAATGGTTTACCCCCTATGTGGTAATTTGTGAGCACCTTGTCTGGTATTTGGTGGGACATTCATACTGTCCAGTGTCTTCAGGATGTCTGGGTGGGGTTCTTGTGTGTGAGAGTGTGGTCTGTCGCATGCTACAGACTGTACAGCAGTTTGACTACACTTAGGTGCACATGGGTGGTCTCCACTGCTTCGTGCATTGTCAGTTACCTGGCCGTATGGGTGTCTGTGCTGCATATGGATACTCCCCCTCCTTTGATGTTTTGGTCCAGGTGTTGGGGCCATAATGCATGATATGTGGTATAACCTGGTAGTGCTGGTGTGCTATCAGTAGGCTTGCAGCAGGCTTCTGTCACTGCACAGACATCGATGTTCTCCACACTGGGAAGTGCCTCAGGGGCATGCATATTGCAGTTTACACATCTGGCATTGGTCAGCATTACCCTTATGTTTCTTACCACTTATGTTTTCTAGGGTGGTGGGTTAGTCTTTTTGGCCTTGCCTACGTACGGCTCTATGGAGGTGGCAAAGGCCTTATCCAGTATCCAGATGCCCAGGGGTAACAGGTGCAAGCCATCCCTGGAACAGCAGCATGGCTTGTCATGCATGACATCTCGAGCAGACAGACATTAGACCCTCTTGGACTGACAGCTGTAACTGTGCCACCTGTTAAAGCTGATCATTCTGTGTTTGTACTGTGGCATCATTCTTGGTGAGGGTTGGATGCTGCAAATGGCCAGTGTCATACCGGCCTGGGGTACATGCTCAGAGAGCTCATCCATGTCTCTTTTCATGTAGTCCAGGGAGGTACATCTCAGGTCATTCACACCAGCATGGACAATGTGTGCATCATATTTCTGCTTGCTTTGGGGTGACCTGCGTATTTGTATTATGTGGCATATTGTGGCAGACTACAGGCAGCTTAGAGTACCCTTTCCCTTGTTCAGTCTGGTGAGTGGGACAGCAGTGTGTCTGCCTATACAGACACCTATTACAACTGTATCAGGCATGTTGTTTCTCCTTCTGGCCTGTGACTGTTTGGCACACCAGCTTTGTGTACTATGTGTTGCATGTGCTATGTTAGGAGGTTGAGGTTGCTTGGGATCTGCTTTGGAGGCTTCTGTTGGTGTGGTGTGTTTGTAATTAGGGCCTCTGGGAATGTTTTTCTGTGTTTATGTGTTTGGTTTACAGTTGTGATAGGTCTATGTGGGACTGGGTTTGTGGTGTATGTGGTTACCTTCTCCTCCTCCTGACTAGTTTTGACAGTACTGAGTTGGGGGAGCTCAGCCTCCGGTTTGGTTTCATGGTTGCAACTCTCACATATATTTGTATTTATTGGGGGGAGTTGTGGGTTGTCTGTGTACTTGAGCCAGGTGTCACATTGCCTCTGGCTTCACAGATTCTACTTGTTGTGGCTGGCCTTAGTGGATTGTATGTGTGGACATATTTTATTGCCATGCTACTGATCAGTGATTACTTCCCTTTTTATGTTTGCTCTATCATGTAGTAGCTTCCTCATTCTCTTGCATGGTTTGGTAATGGCTGGAGTCCAGCATGCCAGATGCCTGCGTGTATGGCATTGTGTCTTGTTATTATTTGTGATTGCATACTCCAAGCATTCCTGGCTGTGTTCATGGAATGCCTATATAACATGTTCTGCGGTGTGTCCCATATTCTGCACTTGCACAGGGCCTTTCGTGGATTCCACATCAGTTTGGAGGGGTGCAACCTATGCTTTACACATGTCTTTCACTGTAGTTTTCTGGCCAGGGACTGTGGTCAGGATGTGTATATCCAGTGTGATTACTCTATGGTCTGGTCTTACCAGTGAAGGATGCACTTCTCATCTTGCCATCCAGTACACATGTTACTGATTATCACATCCAGTATGCTTACCCCTCTTGTGGGAGTGGTACGTTGTTCCTGGGCATTTTGGTTTATGGATTCTGGGAACTTTTCTCCTACTGTGTTGGTGCTAGTATAATGCTCCCAGTGTATGTCTGGGTATTTTCAGTCAAGCAATATAATGTGGTTTGGGGGTCTTGATATATTCATGTATTCCAACATAGGCCAGGTGCAGTTCCTGGTATTAGGACAGTAGTCTGCAGCAGGCTATATACTGGGAGGCAGTTTTAGCCATTGGTATTTGACCATGGCTAATCCATGCTGCTTCTTGTTGTGGTACCAAAATGGGGATGTGGTTATCCTTGACATTTATTGCTAGTCACCCTCCTTTTGTAGCTTGTTCCATGTTTTGCGGCTGTACAGCACAGTATGAGGTGTAATCTGGTAGTGTTAGGGTGCTGATGTGAGCCTTGACCCAGTTTTCTATTACAGGACTGATATCAACATTCTCCATACTGTGTGCATTTACACTGCACACATCTTGCTGTTTAGACTTCTGGCATTGGGTAGCATTACATCTAGGTTCCTATCCCTTGTGGTACCTATGAAGGTGGGTTTGTGTTTTGAGACTTACCTATTCAGGGCATGCTGTGGGTACTGACAGCCTTTGCCAGTATCCATGGGGCCTGGACTGATAGGTGCACACCACCCCTAGCAGGTGGTGCATCATGTCATGCTCTGCATGTCTTCCCAGGCTGAAACACATTGGCTCCCCTTTGACTTACTGCATTACTTCAGCCAGTTATTGCAATTGATCATCCCATCGTCATTTTGTGGCTTCATGCTTGGTGAGGGTGGATGTTAGTCAGGGTCCTCAGGTGTGCATATAGTACATGGTGTTACATTACTTAACACATGACATTAATGCCTCAGGTGGTGCTGCAGAGCTGCCTCTGTCGGATGCGCATATTACACTCTCTGTACATGTTTGTGAGCAGGTCATGTCATTTTAGGCATCCCTGTTATTATTTGAGTGAGTCAGAGGTGGTATCATTCCCAGGGTTCCTACTGAGCCAGTGTATGTGCTATGCGTTGCCTCTTTGCCAAGGCCAGGGCATACTGGGCACGCCTTCTTCTGCCTACTGGGGCAGGCTCAGGTTGTTCCTCCTCCGAGTCATGCTCTGCCTGTGATGGCCTTGGCAATGGTGGGGGGCTGTTTGGCCCAGCCCTATGCTGGTCCTGCTGCAGCTGTTTTCGCAAGATCATATTATGTAGCATAGCACATACCATTTGGGTACATGTAGTTGGTGTGTACTGCAAGGCTCCACCAGATGTGTCCAGACACCGGAAACGTGACTTGAGCAGCCCAAACACACGCTCTATTACATTACGTGTTTATGCATGTGCCTCATTATGGCGTTCCTGTTCAGGTGTGTGTGCGTTTCTGATGGGTGTCATCAGCCACGGCTCCAGTGCATAACCTGCATCCCCCACTAGGTGTCCGTGTGGGATATCCCCATTGGCAAATGTCTGGTACAGCTGCGTCAAATGCCAGATGTGGGAATCATGGTAGCTCCCAGGGCAGCCAGCACACACATTCATTATTATGCCCTGGGCATCACACACGACCTGGCAGTTGATGGAGGGGAAGCCCTTGCGGTTAATGTAGGCCCTACCCCGGCTCACCGGCTGGTGCTTTGATGCATATGTGCGTGCAGTCTATTGCACCCACTACCTCAGGGTATTCCACTATTTGCTGGAAGAGACGTATATTGCTGGCCAATACCTCACAGGCATTGGGGAAATATACATGATCACCGACATGTGCTGACATGGCATCCAGGAACTGGTGCAGTACCCTGGAGGCTGATGCCTGTGATATCCCATCATATCACCAGTTGGTCTTTGGAAGGTACCTGTTGCTAGTATTCTTAGGCCAACACATACCTTGGTTTCCACTGGGATGGGTTCCCCTCTGTTGGTTCTGTGTGTGAGGCGTGGCCTGCACAGCTCAACTATTTGCTGCAGGAGCTCTCTGTCCACTCTATAGCGCTCTACTATCTCCAGATCATGTAACCCGTGGTAGGTGACCCTGGGCCTGTACACTCTTCTCCGTCTCCTCACTGTGGGTTGTCTGGCACCATCTGCATTGACACCACCCTCAGCAAGTCGCCTATGTCTCATTATGACAGCTATGGCAGCCCCTAACATTTCTGCTCTGAGTTCAGCTTTTTCCGTTTTCACTTCTAATAGCTTACTCCTGTCTTGCAGTGTCTCTTGAGAGAAACATCCTGCACTGCTGTTTGCAGAGTTTTAAGTGCTGGGCTGGGCTACTATTCTGCCTGTGTAATTGCCTGCTTCTAATTGTTTTCACCTGCTAGCTCCAGCAGTATTCCCTGCTAGCTTCCTACTAATTCTGTTGCTTCCTTTTTCCTTTTTGTTTCCTCAGGGGGGAGCAGCGTGTATACCAGCAGAAACACACTCACAGTGGCTTACACGCGCGCACACATGCTTACACAGTTCAGGATCTGCCTATTCGGGTTAAAATGCATGCACACCAGCGCAAACAGTGTTAAACATCTACCAACATGCTCCCATATGCTCAATCTGTCTTACACGCGCACACACTGCCCTACCTGTGCTTCATGGCGAGCACACGTGCGCATGCATGCCCAGCAAGAAACTTTGGTGTAAGTAACAGTGTACACCTTCCATTTCTTGACTTTCCCATGCTTATCTTGTGGCAGTCCTCTTTCCCTGATCTGTGTCTGTCATCTGTCATGTTACACTGACCTCCAATGAACTGCATTTCTTTCTACCATTCCCCCCTGTGATGTCACCTATCTCCTACTCTATTCCTTCCCCTTATGTATCTCTTACACTACTCAGACTGTACTCATTTGCTATGTGTCTGTGGGATTCAGTATCCTAACCCTCATTTACATGAGATTGCCTACTAATGCTTAGTTACATGTCTTAGACTCAGCTTCCCCTTAGCAACCACTACACGGTGGCCATGTTGTTTTGGTCTGCTGGTCCTGCATTGTCATTCCATGTATTGCATAAAACCCACATTTGTGGGTTTATAACCTTCATTTTATGTTTTATACAGCACAGCCCATTTATGCCGGGGCTCGCCTTGAAAAAAAATTATATTTTTATAATTTTTGCATCAGGTTACCTTGCCAATGGCCACATATTTGGCCATTGGCATGCTACTGACAGATATGCACCCTTTATTTGGAGCTGACATGGCTCCGTTGTGATTTTGCAGAAACATACTCAGTTGTCAACTGAGTACATTTCTGCAGCTAAAACATCTCTTACACAGGCTGGTTTCTGCTTTGTGGATCGCTAATACACCTCATTTGCATACCTTTCGGCTGCAAGTGAGGTATTTGCATATCCACGCGCCAGTCTGTAAGAGGCGTTTAGCTGGTCTCTTCGGAGTTCGGGCTGTTCCTGGATCGCGAGGCTTGCATGGAATGTTACCGTCTCTTACACTCCGTGCAAGCCTTTAGTGAATCCTGCCCAAGCACAATAAAGGACTAGAAATTTACCAAAGTTAATGAAAACTTGCACAAATTATTTATTTATTAAAAAGATAAAACAGAGGCATTACAAGGGCAAAAAACAACATTATTAAAGAACCAAAAGGCATGAAAAGTTTATTAATTAAACAAATGTTTAAAATTAAGATATTTGATAAAACAATTATCAGAAAAGTATATAAAGGGTCAGAAATTACCTCAAAATTGCAAAATGAGCATGTTTAAAGTAAAATGGGCATGTTTAGAGTAAAACAATCACAAGAAAAGTATAATGGGCATAGAAAGAGATCAAACGAGCAAAACAAATATAATAAAGGGGAAAAAGGGCACATTAAGCATAAATAAAGCAAAGCAACTGCATGTTTTTTGGCAGAATACTGTGTTTATAGGGTCATAGGTTCATAGGTAGGTACTAGGCTATTGGCCCTAGGGCTTATATAAGCCTAGTCAAAAAGGTACCCTGGCTTTCACCACCCAAGAAAATTATTTTTGGCATAAACTGCTATTTTACATTGATTGATACTATTCAGGTCATAACTAGAGTTATTTGAAATATCTCAAAGTGTGTAAAAGTGCTTACAGTGTGTGCCTATTACTGTGCATTTATTCTGAAGAGTTTATTTGTGTGCAAAGTGCAACTATCTCATAAAGTGCAGTCAAAATATAGCCATTTCGAAAATTTTTTGCGCTGGGTGTGTCTATTCACAAAGTGCTGCCATTACAGAGTGGTTCTTGTACTGTAAAGAGTTATTTAGCAAAGTACAGCAATTTTGGGAAAGTTTCAGTGTGCTGTGTACTGTTTATTTGCAAAGTACAATTACTTTGAAATGTTTCTTGCTCTGAATTTTTCTGCCCAGTTTATTCGCACAGTGCAGTTATTTTGAATTGCTTCTTACACTGATAAGAGGTGATTTTTCAAGAGTATTCCACGGTGGTGCAGCGGTAGCATTGTTGCCTCACAGCAAAAGGCTCTCCCGTTCGATTCTTGGCTTGTGTTGGGAGTGCCTTTTGTGTGGTGTCTGCATGTCCTCCCCACAGTCAAGTGGGCGTTCGAAAGACATGCGTTGAATGGGTGTGTCTTCGCTGAAGGTTAGGCATCGGGCTGGAAACTCAACACCATAAAAAACAACTGCCAATCAACTGGAGTTCCGCTGTGGCAACCCCTAACATTCTTGTGCCCGAGAGACTTATGTTGCAAAGTTCAGTTATTCAGAGGCTTGTTGTGCTATTGGGCATAGTTACAAATGCTGTCAGAAATTTCTGGCATATGTATATGTGTGTGTGCTCATGCATACTGCAAAAGCCTTCGCTGGTATGTGTTAATATGGCAGATGGATTTTACAAGCTATTGCCACTTGTATTTGATCAGAATATTGCAGAAATATGGAGAATATTTCAGCAAGAATCTGATATTTTTATACAAGCAGCTTATTCTGACAAAGATGCATGCACAAGGATATTCATTTTGCTAAACTTAGCTGGGTCAAAGACCATTAAAAAAGAGCCTTCATTATGTATTCACCAGTAGTATATGAGGGAGAAGCTGAAAACCATCATATTGATGTATAGGCTGAATCAAGGGAAGATGCCAATTGTTTGAAATGCAAATTCAGGTGAAATGTGTAACCCCAACAAGCGTTACATTAGAGGCATTTGCTTTACACAAGAGATCAAAAGCAAGGGGAAACCTTTGTAGCTTATATTACTGACCTGAGAAACAAAACTAAAACGTGTATGTTTGGTGACTTAAAAGATAAAGATGAGTTAATAAAGGACAGGTTTGGTTGTGGTATTAATAGTGCTGCAGTGACAAAGATTTTGCCAGTGACAGTGACTTAGTGCTGAGCAAGCGCTATTGAGATTTGTCAAATCCCTGAAGTTACAGAAAGGCACACGAGTATTCTTGCAAGTGATAAGAGAATGGTTTCAGCAGGCTCAAGAGCAAATGTAGACAGCATGCAAGACATGGCTAATAGAAGCAGGCCTAAGCATATGGCACCTTCCATCCCTGCAGGCTTCCCAGGTAAAGTCTGTAGTTTTCCAGTAGGTTCTACACTGCCCTACCTGTGCTTCATGGCGCACATGCATGCCCAGCAAGAAACGTTGGTGTAAGTAACAGTGTACACCTTCCATTTCTTGACTTTCCCATGCTTATCTTGTGGCAGTCCTCTTTCCCTGATCTGTGTCTGTCATCTGTCATGTTACACTGACCTCCAATGAACTGCATTTCTTTCTACCATTCCCCCTGTGATGTCACCTATCTCCTACTCTATTCCTTCCCCTTATGTATCTCTTACACTACTCAGACTGTACTCATTTGCTATGTGTCTGTGGGATTCAGTATCCTAACCCTCATTTACATGAGATTGCCTACTAATGCTTAGTTACATGTCTTAGACTCAGCTTCCCCCCTTAGCAACCACTACACGGTGGCCATGTTGTTTTTGGTCTGCTGGTCCCTGCATTGTCATTCCATGTATTGCATAAAACCCACATTTGTGGGTTTATAACCTTCATTTTTATGTTTTATACAGCACAGCCCATTTGCGCGGGGCTGCGCTCGCCGAAAAAAAATTATATTTTTATAATTTTTGCATCAGGTTACCTTGCCAATGGCCACATATTTGGCCATTGGCATGCTGCCTGACAGATATGCACCCTTTATTTGGAGCTGACATGGCTCCGTTGTGATTTTTGCAGAAACATACTCAGTTGTCAACTGAGTACATTTCTGCAGCTAAAACATCTCTTACACAGGCTGGTTTCTGCTTTGTGGATCGCTAATATACCTCATTTGCATACCTTTCGGCTGCAAGTGAGGTATTTAGCATATCCACGCCCAGTCTGTAAGAGACGTTTTAGCTGGTCTCTTACACGGAGTTTCGGGCTGTTCCTGGATCGCGAGGCTTGCATGGAATGTTACACGTCTCTTACACTCCGTGCAAGCCTTCGTGAATCCTGCCCAAGCACAATAAAGGACTAGAAATTTACCAAAGTTAATGAAAACTTGCACAAATTATTTATTTATTAAAAAAGATAAAACAGAGCATTACAAGGGCAAAAAACAACATTATTAAAGAACCAAAAGGCATGAAAAGTTTATTAATTAAACAAATGTTTAAAATTAAGATATTTGATAAAACAATTATCAGAAAAGTATATAAAGGGTCAGAAATTACCTCAAAATTGCAAAATGAGCATGTTTAAAGTAAAATGGGCATGTTTAGAGTAAAACAATCACAAGAAAAGTATAATGGGCATAGAAAGAGATCAAACGAGCAAAACAAATATAATAAAGGGGAAAAAGGGCACATTAAGCATAAATAAAGCAAAGCAACTGCATGTTTTTTGGCAGAATACTGTGTTTATAGGGTCATAGGTTCATAGGTAGGTACTAGGCTATTGGCCCTAGGGCTTATATAAGCCTAGTCAAAAAGGTACCCTGGCTTTCACCACCCAAGAAAATTATTTTTGGCATAAACTGCTATTTTACATTGATTGATACTATTCAGGTCATAACTAGAGTTATTTGAAATATCTCAAAGTGTGTAAAAGTGCTTACAGTGTGTGCCTATTACTGTGCATTTATTCTGAAGAGTTTATTTGTGTGCAAAGTGCAACTATCTCATAAAGTGCAGTCAAAATATAGCCATTTCGAAAATTTTTGCGCTGGGTGTGTCTATTCACAAAGTGCTGCCATTACAGAGTGGTTCTTGTACTGTAAAGAGTTATTTAGCAAAGTACAGCAATTTTGGGAAAGTTTCAGTGTGCTGTGTACTGTTTATTTGCAAAGTACAATTACTTTGAAATGTTTCTTGCTCTGAATTTTTCTGCCCAGTTTATTCGCACAGTGCAGTTATTTTGAATTGCTTCTTACACTGATAAGAGGTGATTTTTCAAGAGTATTCCACGGTGGTGCAGCGGTAGCATTGTTGCCTCACAGCAAAAGGCTCTCCCGTTCGATTCTTGGCTTGTGTTGGGAGTGCCTTTTGTGTGGTGTCTGCATGTCCTCCCCACAGTCAAGTGGGCGTTCGAAAGACATGCGTTGAATGGGTGTGTCTTCGCTGAAGGTTGGGCATCGGGCTGGAAACTCAACACCATAAAAAACAACTGCCAATCAACTAAAGTTCCGCTGTGGCAACCCCTAACATTCTTGTGCCCGAGAGACTTATGTTGCAAAGTTCAGTTATTCAGAGGCTTGTTGTGCTATTGGGCATAGTTACAAATGCTGTCAGAAATTTCTGGCATATGTATATGTGTGTGTGCTCATGCATACTGCAAAAGCCTTCGCTGGTATGTGTTAATATGGCAGATGGATTTTGCAAGCTATTGCCACTTGTATTTGATCAGAATATTGCAGAAATATGGAGAATATTTCAGCAAGAATACGATATTTTTATACAAGCAGCTTATTCTGACAAAGATGCATGCACAAGGATATTCATTTTGCTAAACTTAGCTGGGTCAAAGACCATTAAAAAAGAGCCTTCATTATGTATTCACCAGTAGTATATGAGGGAGAAGCTGAAAACCATCATATTGATGTATAGGCTGAATCAAGGGAAGATGCCAATTGTTTGAAATGCAAATTCAGGTGAAATGTGTAACCCCCCAACAAACGTTACATTAGAGAGGCATTTGCTTTACACAAGAGATCAAAAGCAAGGGGAAACCTTTGTAGCTTATATTACTGACCTGAGAAACAAAACTAAAACGTGTATGTTTGGTGACTTAAAAGATAAAGATGAGTTAATAAAGGACAGGTTTGGTTGTGGTATTAATAGTGCTGCAGTGACAAAGATTTTGCTTCGTGACAGTGACTTAGTGCTGAGCAACGCTATTGAGATTTGTCAAATCCCTGAAGTTACAGAAAGGCACACGAGTATTCTTGCAAGTGATAAGAGAATGGTTTCAGCAGGCTCAAGAGCAAATGTAGACAGCATGCAAGACATGGCTAATAGAAGCAGGCCTAAGCATATGGCACCTTCCATCCCTGCAGGCTTCCCAGGTAAAGTCTGTAGTTTTCCAGTAGGTTCTAAGAAAAGGACATGTTCAGTGCAGTACAAGGGTGAGTCAGCAAAACCCAAATCAAGCTTTATTGTTAACTATCGCAATTGTGGTGCTAATCATGAGTATAAAAGAGAAAAAAAATGTTTGTTATTTGGTCAGCAATGTTACCAGTGTAAAAATTGGAACCATTTTCAAAAATTTTGCAAATCAAATAAACCTCACACAGTTATAAAGAAAAGTCACTCAAAAAAGCAAGTTGATCATATGGGGAGCTGCAATTCTGCTTTCTATATAGATTGGTGAAAAGGCTGATGCGGTGAATTTGTTGGTGAAAAATGAAGCGTTTTGTACTGTCCAGATCAATGGTAAATCCACCGAGCTCAAATTAGACATTGGTTCAAAGTGTAATGTTATGTCAGCAGACACTTTTGCTAAGGTGAGAGCTGGTGAGCAGCTTAATGTGGTCAGTTGTGTGAAACTTGTTGCTTATGGAGGTGAAGAAATTCAGACTGAGGTCTCAGTAGTGCTTTCATGTTATTTGGCTAGGAACTGTTACAACTTGTTATTCTATGTAATCCAAAGAACTGTGCAATCATTAATGGGTCTCAGAGACAGTCTGAAAATGAATTTGCTTTCCTTTACCATATAAGTTCATAATATAAGCACATGCCCTAGTTCCAATTTTACTGAAGCTATTTTATCAGAGTATGCTGATGGCTTTGATGACCAGTTAGGCAAACCTCCAGTTGTATATTCTATGAAGTTAGACCTGGAGGTCAGTCCAGTGGTCAGACCGGCAAGAAAAATTTCAGTAGCTATGCAGAATAAGGTCAAAGATCAGATGGATAAAATGGTGCAGCAAGATGTAATTTGTCCAGTTACAGAACCAACTGAATGGGTGTCATCCAAGGTAGCAGCCCACAAAAAAGGCTCAGATGTATTGACCCAAGAGATTTGACCAAAGCATTAAAGAGACCACATCATTCCATGCGTGCAGTTCAGGAAGTTGCAGCCCTAATACTGAATGCCACTGTTTTTTTCTGTCAGATGCAAAAAGTTCATTTTTGGCAAGTGATGCTTAATCACAAATCTTCATTACTGACTACTTTCAGTACCCCATTTGGAAGATATAGATTCCTCAGGATGCCATTTGGAATACATTCTGCAAGTGAAGTCTTTCAGCATGCAATTGAGCACATTTTTTCAGGTTATCCTTGTGCCATAATAGTAGATGATTTATTGGCTAGAGACAATGGGGAAGTAGAGCATGACAGAAACCTTAAAAGAGTTCTATACAGAGCATGTGAAGTGAAGTTAAAGCTCAGTCCTCTGAAGTGCAAATTTAGACTACCAGAAGTTACATATGTAGGTCATTTATTTACTAGCACTGGTTTGCAACCAGACCCATCCAAGGAAGCAGCCATTCTTGAGATGCCAGCACCAGATAATGTTCAAGCTCTACAGCATTTTCTTAGTATAGTCAATTACTCAGGAAAGTTTATACCAGACTTCAGTGAGTTGACAGCACCTTTGAGAGCTGATACACAAAAATGTTACATGGTCTTGGTTGGAACAGCACTAGAGAGCATTTGAAGACCATAAGCAGAAAGCTGTCACCCCACCTACATTAAGATACTATGATGTCAATAAACCAGTAACTCTTTCCTGTGATGCTTCAAAATTTGGTCTTGGTGCAGTTATTCTTCAAGAAGGAGGACCAGTAGCCTATGCATCTAAATCTCTTATCCAAACTGAAATGCAATACACTCAGATAGAGAAAGAACTTTTGGCAACAGTATTTGCAAGTTCAAACTTTCATGATTACATTTATGGTTGAGCTATTCAGAGTGAGACTGATCACCAACCTCTAGTCACTATTTTAAAGAAGCCTATGCATTCAGCACCAGTGAGATTACAAAGAACGATGCTCAAATTGCAAAAATACTACTTCAAAATGGTCTCTACTAAAGGCAAACGTCTTTATCTGGCTGATAGCTTATCCAGATCACCCTGAAATGCAACAGAATAGCTTAATGCAGAGAATTTTGACTTTGATGTCATGAAAGTGCATCATTTTCTGCCAGGAGACTTAATGAGCTGAGAGCCATTACAAAGGCTGATCTAATTTTGTAAAAACTAAACCATTACATTAATGTTGGATGTTCGTCAAAACAATCTAGTGTACCACCTGAAGTGCAAATTTATTTACCTTACAGAGATGAGATGTTGATGGAAGATGACATTATTTTCAAAGGTCCTAAAAGTTTTGTTCCTGCTTTTTACAATGTGAATATATCCAGATTTTGCATCGTGGTCACCCAGGTTTTGAATCTACCAAAAGAAGGGTGAAAGGACTAGTATTTTGACCTTCTCTAGTAAAAGACATACATACTTTCTTCTTGTTCAGTATGCAATAGTACTAAACCACCTTTGCAAAAAAATCACTTTAGCTAAATTAAGATTCTGAACTACTTTGGTCAACAGTAGTCACTAATATATTCGAGTGGAACAATCAGCATTACTTAGTGATGGTAGGCTCATAATCAAACTGGTTGGAGATTGATTTACTACCTAATATAACATCCATTGCTGTTATGACTAAGTTGAAATGTCATTTCTCAGGCTATGGTATCCACACAAAGTTATTTCTGACAATGGTACCAAATTTACCAGTCAGTTGTTTCAGAAATTTACAAAAGAATGGGACTTTGTACATGTTACTAGCAGTCAGGAATATCCACAGTCAAATGGACTAGCTGAACGTGCAGTGCAGAGTGCAAAGCAATTACTAGAGAAGTCAAAGCATGATAATACTAATTTCTTTTTGATCTTACTTAATCTCAGAAACATATCCCATGATGAAATACTTGTGTCGCCTGCTCAGAAACGTCTGTCTAGGCAAACCAGAACACCATTACATATCAGTTCCAGTTTATTGAGGACAAAAGCTAAGAACAACAGAACAATCAGAGCCCAACTATTCCGAAAGCATTCTTTTCAGATGTCCAGCTATGATAAATCAAGCAAATTTCTTTGTCCATTGAAAGAAGGAGAGACAGTGAGGATACAAACTGGAAAAGGTTTCGACCGGATTGGTCAAGTAACAGGTATGTGTACCGAGCCGAGATCCTACTTCGTAGAATCTGAGGGTGTGGAGTTCAAGAGAAATCGCAGGCATCTTCTTCCTGTACCAGAATCGATATCACAGCATTGTTTCTGTGATACAGACTCTATATCTCAGAGCAATCCAGAAAATGTTCCTGCTGCAGAATGTGTCTTAACTTCTACTTCTATTCCTGATGATGTTTCTGATGTCCCCAAAGCTGAACATTCAGCAGAGAGAGACAGTCCCAGTTGCTAGACCTAACTCTAATTTCTGTCACACTATTTGGTCATATTTCCAGACATAGTGTGAAATACACGGGTCTATATTATAACATAGAATTCTACAAAGATCGAATGTTATAGTATCGAACCCATAATGTCAAATGCTGAAAACAGCGA